>NC_081768.1:12709003-12994003 GCF_963082965.1 Carassius carassius
GTGAACCAAATTAAGTGGCATTATGGGAAATATTAAAACAACACAAAGGACTGATATAGTCAGAAGTCCCTTATGCTTTGATAATATCCTTATTACCATAGCAACACCATGGAGTCTGGGCTTTAAGTTATGTGCCCTTTTGTCTTGTTTTGTTGTGTTCCATTTCTATTTTTTATTTAAATAAAAGATGTTGCTGACCCTGACTCTTTTCGCACAGCTCTAATAAATCTTAGCACACGAATCTAGACAGTTAAAGAAAGTTTATCACAAACAAGTTCCACTCATTCTTTTCATTAACCGTCTCAACAGAACATTTTTCAATGCATTATTTTACAAAAACAACATTAGAGAATATATCACCAATGTGAACGTCTGGTCACGAATCTCTCAAAAAAAGAAAAAACAGTTCATGTGACAACAGGAGTTTAAGAGTTGGACCAGCATGTAGTGCAATAAAATTAGCGTTTTAGTTATTCATATGCTTTAATTGTTTAAGATTAAAAATTTTCCAAGGCATTGTTGTACTGCAACAACTGTACTGATAAGACAAAGCCACAGCCAATGACCTCAACACATCATCTGTTCAGCAGAAAAAATGCAGCCTGCACTGCATATACTATATGAGTCAAGGTCCATAGAGTTGGCAGGGCAGATCATTAGTTTTCCCCCCACACCGCAGTTATCACCTCCGAAGAGCTCCTTTCGAAGAAGAAAATCACAAGCATAAAATCAGAAACCTCCAGGGAACAAGACCACTGTCTTCTCATTAACAACTGAACAACATAGGCTACTTGCTAAATGGTCACTATTGCACTTAAAATCTTTATATATGTCACTACTACAGCCAAATAAGTTGCATGAAATGAACACAAGTTGTGCAAGATTAATAAATAAGTGCATTGTGTATGTCAAGACTGGTCCAAAAAGCAAGTTTCAATAATCAAACTGTGAAAAATAACACTCCAAAATGTGGAATAATTGCATCAACTGGTTTCTGGGAAGAAATATGCCAAAATAAATAAATAAATATGTGTGTGTGTGTGTGTGTGTGTGTGTGTGTGTGTGTGTGTGTGTGTGTGTGTGTGTGTGTGTGTGTGTGTGTGTGTGTGTGTGTGTGTGTGTGTGTGTGTGTGTGTGTATAAAAATATATACATTTATTAAAATGTATTGTATTGTATTATTGTATTGTGTTATTATTTGATTGAGTTTTTAAATAGTAACATTTATTTTAAATATAAATATGTTAATATATATTAAACATTTAGATTTACTGCCATCTGGAGTTGAGCAATTCATACACAAGAAATAAATACGAAATGTCATATTTTTTATAGGCATGGGGAGCTTTGAAACTTTATCTTGGAGTTATGCTAGTTGAACTATCATTTAAAAGAGAATGATACAAAATGTGAAAATCGGCACTACAAATGTTATCAGCAGTGAGCATGTCCAAATCAACAAAGGAAACATCCCTGTGAATCACAGCCCACTGTTTATGGTGTACATTCACTCTATTCTCTGCTATATTTGTCATGGCAACAACAGTAGCCTCCTCTGCCAGCAAACCATACTTAGATTTGATTTAATAGAGAGAATTTGCTTTTTTTCATAGCACAGTCTATCTTGTGTTGTCACCCCTTAAAGCTACTGTATCAGTATGAGTATTACCCCCCCCCCCCCCAAAAAAAAAAAAAAAGACAGTAAAGAAGATTTACAAAACTGTCAGCCAGAATCCAAAAAGTCAATGTTAGTGCTGTTTAGCTCACAAAGAGTGATTAGTTAAGCCCATCATTAAGATTTTATGGAAATGTTAAAATGTTAAAAATACAGCAGATATGTGTTAGCTGTGGAAGCAAAAACCAATGATGGTAAGACTTGTCATAATGGTAATATGTGCTGAAGAGGAGAGACACCTCAACTAATTTGCTCTGAACCATGGGGATTTCAAGCTCGCTTTGCAAGCTAATGATTTTAAAAAGGCTCAATTAGTGAAACCTGACAGGCAGGGCAGGTATCATTTGTCACAATGGTAGAAGGAGACTTTTTGAGGTTAGACAATTCAAAAGTTATTTTGAAAATGTCACTTACTTGTCCAGACAAGGGTGTAATTTTAACTCCCATACTAATCAATATTTCTTTACTAAATTTATATTCTAGACATTTGCATTTTCATATAAATTATTGTGATGGATATTATAGGGAACATCAATTGTCAATCAAAGTAACCCATAAATTAGATTTATTTTACCAAATTGAACATGAAAGTCAGCAGAGTGACATATTAGTGCACAGGCCTTCATTAGAAACTTTCAGAGAATGTTTCAGTCGGTTTCACTCAGTCATAATCAAATTGACCATGCACACTAAAGTCGAGTTTGTTTAGAATGAACATGAATATTGTGTGATGTGAGAGTGGCATGGCTTGTCAGACATAGCAACAGTAATGAAGGGTCCAGCTCCAAAAAGGACCAAAAATTAAAAAAGAAATCACATAAGTAATGTCAGAATATTTTTTTTGGGATAATTTTTTTCTTTAAGCATACTCTAATTTGCATAAAACTGTCACTTCAGTGACTACTTACTAGTAAACAATGAGAAATATCCTTTGTGCTGGTACTCCCACTTCTTTTAATTTATGGTTGAGCAGGGACTGCACAAACGTCTACTGTAGCAGGCAGGTCACAGAACCCAAGGCATGCTGCTTTATTCTCTGTGGCAGTGTTAAAAACAGCATTTGTGACAACTTAGATTAAGTACGAGCCAAGGATGTTCAAACAGAGATTGATAATGAAAGTAACCTCTAGACTGCTGACTCTGTGAACCCCCTGCTGTAACACAGCCACTATCTCTACTTGCCAAGCAGGCTTCCATGCTCAGCAGCGCTTCAGGGGAGGCCCGCTCTTCTGACACTGCAAAGCAAACCGGATACGAGACTGAGAAAATAGGATGACTCTGTCGTACCCAAAATAGAACGAATGTCAGATGGAGTCAGAGCATTTTGGAAAAACTTAATCTGTGTGTCAGTTTATCAGCTGTATGACCTGCTGACTACAGAACTAGTAGCCAGGTTTGCATGACCAAACAAAACATGGCAAAGATGCAGCAGCCCTGGAAGCAATGTGAATCCACAGAGACAAAGGAGTAGAGCACCATCCAATCATTTTTCAGTGCACTCTTTATGATGGCAGCCAACATTGGGGAAAGAGCAGGGTCAGAGCATTGTGGAGTGAAAGCCAGACCCTTCCCAAGGTCAGTCTTGTTCAATACATCACACCACCTCACCCTGTGGCCTCCACAAGCCGACACACCATGGCCAAATACACATGTCAAAGAAACACTTCTTGCCAAAACAAATCACCCAGAGGGCACCCCAACCAGATCATTCCTCTCAGCTCAGGGCCTTTGTGTGATCTTTCTGTTATGCAAATAGGAGAGAATGGCAGACTAAATACTGTAAATAAACATGTTCTCTCAAGTTACAATTTTAATTCATGCAAAAACATTTGCAAATTAAGCACCATCCCATGTGTTCACAACAAATTTGTCATTTCTGGGGAAACTGGCACAAATGCAACTGTGGTTCATTTATTAAACGCAATAAATTACGGTTACGATTTAGTGCATGCAGACAAAACACAATGAAACTGACAAACTGGACAATGTTTGCTAGTGATCAGTAACAAATGTCTGGGAGCGACAGAATATCAGACATTTCTAGGAGGTCATAGCAGCCAATCATTTTGATGACAGGCTTTGGCTCTGGCATTTCAGAATGGTCAAATCAATGTTTTCTTATTTATGAATGACTTGCTAAGACAAAGTCACATGATTTGCGACTAGAATTTTTTCTCCCATCATAGGTTATGCATAGAAAGCATTAAATATATAATTTATCAAATAAAAAAAGTATAAAATGAAAGCATAAAAATAGAAGTATAAAAAGGTATATTAAATGACACTATTATTCATTATGCTTGCTCAATTTTATTTAAAGTGTTAAATAAGTATTAGTATAAGCAGAAATTCATTTGAACCTAGATTAATAAATGGTATAAAAATATTGCTTATTTCACAAAATATAATTAATTAAAATATGTTAACAGTTCTAAGCTTATATTAAACATATAAAATTAAAATAGCTTTTTGGCAATTCCATCCAAAAACGTAATAATTTGCATACAAAATTTGTGGATGGAAACCTACATGGCTATATACACAGAGAGAGCCAATCTAAAAAAAAGACAACAAGGAAAGAGCTAAAATGACCTATGTATGTCTCTTGAGGGATACTGCTTCCCAGTCGCATTCTTTTCCAGACAAGTCCGTTGTTTTTTTCTGAAGGAAACTTTTGTAGGATAAATTTATCTGCTGATCCAAGTCGACCTACTTTTTTGCAGATTACACTCTAAAAGAAGATTTTCCTTTTATATAACCCTACAGCGCATACAAGTAGTTCATATTTTCTTTTCCTCATCTCCATATGTGCATCCTTCTAATTTAGGGCCTCTTTGTTTGTCTTTAATCAAGATAATAACAATACAGTATAACAGCGCACCAACAACGGTGCCAACCAGGTATTCAGAAGAAGTGATTAATATTTTCTATAAGGTCACAACAAAAGCTAGTTTCAGCTGTGGCACCTTTTTCCAGGAAAATGTCTTATTGAAGCAGCCCCAGCTTCCCGGTATACACCTCAGCAGTTCACGAGCCTCCACTCTTCAGATTTCCAGCTGAAACCCAATGTGGAGTCAGTTTCCTCAGAGACCTCTAACAGCTTTTTGCATTAGGACAGAGGGGTAACCACAAATGCCACAAACTGTCACTGACACCATTATGAAACTCAGCCCCATACACATGCTGTAATACACACATTCAGAGCTCACACACACTCATATCCGACACACGCCCTCCCCAAACCCCGGCCATTTATTATTAATACAAGAAATCATTAAAGAATCCTAATTGGTGATGTGCTCGTGGAGTCTCCGAGGTGTGCAGGGTTCTGTCAGAACTGATCTCCAGCCTTCCAGTCTTTTGATAAGATGGCAGGACACCCTGCTTTCATGTGCTCCTCCTGTTGACTGCAAAAGATGTAATTTAAATCTTCCTTTCCTTCTCCACCCCATCCCAGGCTGATTAGCGCAAACCCGCTCCCAGACTGGCAGATGCTAATTCAGGAGCCCTTGTCTGGGGAACGTTGCCATTAGAGGCAGGTAGCACGCCGACGCGAGATATGAAAACCTCCAGACGACTCGACCCGGCTGTCAATCACAGAACTGAAGTCAGTAGTTCAGCACAGCTAATGATACCTCACCAAAGTCGTGGGGTAAAACTACAGGAAAGATGAAGAACGATGTGAAAACGTAATCAGACGAATGCTAATAACAGGGCGACCAGCGATACAACTGGCTCTCTGGACTCCTAATGACAGTCGGTGCCCGGAGCAAGAGACCAGGGTGCTGTAAGACAACCTCGGCTGTCTAATTTCTCTCTCATTATGTCAAAAACTTCCAGTCTGATTCAAAAGCTCACAATAATGTTTTAAAATAACATCAATGACATTTGTCCCAACAGCCCCCACCTGCAAAACATAGGCTAACAAATGCATTTGACTGTAAAAAATCAGCAGTGACCGGACCGTCGGCCTGTCAGACAACACAGGCATGCTGAGATTTCAAAGAGCTTACCATTATCCAGGAATCTTAGCGATGTCTGGTTTGACAAAAGCAATCATGGTGACAGCCCATAGCAGTGTCTGACAGGGCTCTTCGTAAACCCAAAGTGTGACTGAACCAGTCGGACACTGATTATGCAGGCGTAGCACTGCTGCCAGCACCTGTCAAACCAGCTGTCTGCTGTCCAGAGGTAAATAAGAGCCTCTAGTCATTTAAACCACTATTAAAAAGATTACATTAAGCTCCAATTCCAGCCAAGGGCATCATGAACCTATTTTTTCTTTTTTTATTATTGTTATTATTTTATTTTTTTTTTTTTTTTTTGTGGTGTCCCGCGGTTTGAATCAGCTTGACTCTTCTGCTTTCAGCCATTCATGCACGTGAATGCTAGCTGACCTGCTTGCAACTGCGCTAATTCAAAGCCAGTTCATTACATCCGAATCTCATCATCATATTCTGCCGCTGGTCTCCCTCTGGTAAAAGCTATTTAAATGAGTCCCATTGGTCACTTGTTAAAAATGAGGTTCCCAAAGCCCAGTTGTACATGATTGATGGCAGACAAAAGTAGCATATCGTAGCTGGTGTATGCAGTGGACGTACTGTAGCGTTGGGGAAGCTACCGTGAAACTGTAAAGTTACAAACATAATGTCAAGTAGTTAAACTACAGTCAAGCTACTGTAAACTTTGAAAATGCTTACAAATTGAAATTGAAATAGCTACATTATAGCTAATACTGATAAAATGTAGCTTGACCTGTACAGCTTGACTTTACCTTTAAACTAAGGGGGCATTTTTTTTAAAAGTAACTATCCAGTTATAGAATTTATGGTGTATTTCAGTATCATAGTTTTCTGGCACAAATACCAGTGTTTTTGAATGAATAAACATTCCAAATTAGAGTGATAACTTCAAATTTGAACTGATAAATTTTCACTTAAACCTCAAATCGCTTAAAAATGAGTGCTGTCAAACAATTAATCGTGATAAATCGCATCCAAAATAAAGGCTTTACATACGTTTACATTATATATGTATGTGTACTGTGTATATTTGGTATGCATATATAAATACACACACATACAGTATATATTTTGAAAATATAAATGTATTTACATTAATATATTTATATTTATATGACATATTATATATAAATATATTTAATATATTAACAACATATTTTTGTTAAATATATACAAGTGTGTGTATTTATATAAACATAATAAATATACAAGGTACACACACATATATTATGTAAACAAAAACTTTTAATAGCGATTATATCATATATAAAAAATATCGTTTGACAGCACTATTAAAAATATATAAATATAGTGACTTGAAAGTGATAATAGTGCTGTACCAAGTGCCATTTTCTGCATGTCTGTGATCAAATTTTGAATACTGACCGTGATTTTATATATATTATAAAAATATTTTGATTAAAATTATTATGAAACATGCTGAACGTTTTTAGTTTAATGTCCTATTAGGGAGTAAATCTTAGTTTTAAAATCTGTACAATTACAACAACCATTTGATGAATGTAGAAATGCTACAAAGAAGGACCATTTAGGACAAACTGAAAAACTAAAATGAGAGAAAAGACTATTTAGGACAAACCAATTCAATACAATAAATCTATCTTTCCAGTATGAGAGAGAGAGAGAGAGAGACAAAAGTGTGTTTGAGATACTTCAGCTTGCTCATAATGTGACATTACATAAAGGCTAATCAAATGCTGGAAAATCTATAGCGAGCAGCAGTCACGCTGCTAAACAATTTAGTTAGGTTATTTATTCCCCAACACGGTTTGTCTGTGCATATTGGTGCATAATAAGACTCAGTCGCGGGGCAGAAGGTTCATTGAAGTTGCTGCGATACACATCAACTAATTTTCCCTTGAAACGCAGCACAAATATCACAATAACACACACTTTATATGTACAGCCTCCCAAGAGATGGTGCTGAGTTTCATCCTATTTGCACCCAGAGTGTGAGTGTAGCACCCAGGATGACAGTTCCATTTCTCCATCTCCCTGCGGTCGGACTCACGGAGCAGCAGGCCACGGAGGCTTCTGAGGTGGGTGCAAGCCTCCAGATCGCCTGGAGTAAGGTTTCTAATTAGCCACTTGCTCCATAGGGCTGACAGAGGAGAGACGGTAGGGTTTGCTTGCATGAGTGTGTATGTGTTAGAGCATGTGTTTAATGCTAGGCATGTGTGACCAGGGGTGACAGCCTGGTTTTGGGAGACGAGAGGAGAGATTGAGTGCACTGCGATGGTGTCTGGTGTGTCACAGTTCTCTTGGTGAGAACGGCACCTCAGGCTCTACTGGTGATTGCTTTGATGTGAAATGATTTCTCTCTACCCGCCGGCGGAGTCCGCAGACCGTGGGTGCATTTCGATGCCACCAGGCCCTCACTTAAATGGGCTCGCTAATGTTAACTCCCACACTCGACACGCACACCTCTACAACACAAACTGAGCTAAGTGAGAACACAGCTGCTGTTCTGATCATCAGGTAATGTCCCTGTAGGACAGACCTGGCCCATCAGCTTGAGAGGTGCAAATGAAACACACAAAGGGTGACGGCCGTGAAAGGTGGGAGACACACGAATGGGCTATGAGCTCAATGACACAGTCTTTAAAAAAATTTAACTGTGTGGAAGTCCCTTGTAGCTAAGGGATCTTTTAACTAAATCTCCACCTAGACTCTCAGCCCCCAAATTAAAAAAAAAAAAAAACTGGAGGGAAGAGAGAAAAAAAACACATTATAATAACTAGACTTGTGCTTAATAATAAAGAAATATTTACACTTCATTAGGTTTCATTTGTTAAACATTATTGAATGCAATAGCATTAACAAACAATTAGCTATTTTTACTACATTTGTTTAACCTGTTAACCTGTTAATATTCATTAAGAAATATACTAATCTTAAATTGTTATGTTATTATTCTTTATTATTACATTAACTTGAAATGTGTGTATGTATATTTAAGTGGAAATAAAAATAATCTAAATTAATAAATTATATAAAATAAGAATTTTTCTTTCTTTTTTTTATTTGCATTAACTAGTTAAGGTATGGATAATGTATATAAAACTGTACAGAACTTTTTTAATTTGAAGCAGGGGTTTTCAAACTATGGTCTGGGAATATTCACGTTCAGTTCAGTTGAAAAAAGCAAAGGAAAGGAAAGGAAAGTGTTACAAAATTTTTTTATTTCAAATACATGCTGTTCTTTGAACTTTCCATGCAAAGTATGCCCGAAAAGTATTATGGTTTATATAAAGAAAATATAAATTGATTATTGGTTATATTAAAAAAGTAACTTGAGCATCAAATATTGATTAATTATATAATGTTTAAATATTTAAATATAAATATTGACTGATTGATTATATGTGTGTGTGTGTGTGTGTGTGTGTGTGTGTGTGTGAGTGTGTGTGTGTGTGTGTGTGTGTGTGTGTGTGTGTGTGTGTGTGTGTGTGTGTGTGTACAGTGCCTTTCGAAAGTATTCATACCCCTTAATTTTCTTTTTCACATTTTCTTTTTCACAAGCAGCCTTATGTTAAACTGCTTTAAATTACATTTTTTTTTCCACATCAATCCACAATCCATTTACCATAATGACAAAGCAAAAACAGAATTGTCATAACTTTGTAAATTTATTTAAAATAAAAAACTAAAATAAATACATTGCCTAAGTATTCATACCCTTAACTAAATATTTAGCTGAAGAACCTTAACAGCCTCAAGTCTTTTGGGGTATGATGCAACAGGCTTTGCACATCAGCATTTGGCAATTATCTGCCATCCTTCTCCTCTCCTCATCTCTTCACCTCTCAAGCTCTGTCAGGTTGGATGGAGGCAGATACACATTTTCAGACGTTTTCTACAGAAATATTTGACTGGGTTCAATCCCAGTCTCTGGCTGGGCCACTCAAGGACATTCACAGAGTTGTCTATAAGCTACTCTTGCTGCGTGGTTAGGGTCATTTTCCTGTTGGAAGGTAAACCTTCTGCCCAGTCTGAGCTACTGAATGCTCTGACTGTCTCTATATTTTGCTGCACAAAGCGTTCCTTCTACTCTGATGAATCCCTCAGTCCCTGCCACTGAAAAACGTCCCCACAGCATGAGGCTGATACCAGCACACTTTACTTTTTGGATGGTACCCTGCAGGTGATGAGCAGAGCTGGTTTCCTTCAAACTTGATGCTTAGATGTGTTTTCATGTGTCTTAACTATTCCATCAGTGGGTTGGCATCCAATTTTAATTTTGAGATTCAAATATTCTTTTCTTTTTTTTTCAAACCCCTGGCATCCCCTGCGAAACGGTTCTCATTTGCTTGAATATGAATCGCCCATGAGTGAACGTCATAAACGTCATGATTAATTTAATCTGGAAGGGAAGACAAACATGCCTAAGACCTCAGCTGTGTGGGAGCACTTTAAATTGATTGAGGACAAGAAAGGCAGTGTGCCAGATATGCGATTTGAAACTGGCCTACCACAACAACACATCAAGTTTGAAAAATCACCTGAGTTCTGCAGTAAGCCTATAGTATATTGTTGATGTAAAAAAAAAGAGTTGCTTTTATCCGCCATGTTAATCACTAATTTTACACAAGATAAAAACATGCACTTAATTTGCTTGGAATATACGGCAGTCATAAAATACATAGAGTAGCCATAGCCTAATAATAATCTGTCTATATTAAAAGCATTACTCTTAACAGATCTGTGTGTTTTGTATCACAAGTAGTGTCCGTTCTCAGAGCATAGGCCCTCCCCGCGTGAGGTGTGCCGCTTCTGGCTCTCGCTGTTCTATAAGGTGCGTTCAAGTCATGTCAGATTTATCGTATTTACAAGTTAAACACACATGAAAGCCACCACAAAGTCTAGTGGGAAATTCAGATTTTTATATAAGCTCTGAGTTTTTGAGTTGGGGGCGTGTCAATGAGAAACACGACATAATTGATGGATTGATGGATGCAACATCTTTTGTTGACAATTGTAATTTTTTTTGTTGAAATCGATAGACGGTATTGCAATATAACAATTAATACGTTTTTATGCGATACAGATTAAAGTGGCTTCATAAATTCTTTGTAAAAAATTAAAAATGCAAAACAAACCTGATGCAAATTCTTTGCTCTTCATTTTCTATAAGCAGAGTTAACAAACCCTGTTGTATTTTCTTGTAATTTATTAAAACCATCTTGTGCCAAGACACACAGAGATTCCCGCCTTTATTACACTGTGTCTACACCAGACATTTGTCGTGTGGCCACGCCGTATTCAGTGTAAACAGCATAATAGGTTGTATTTTGTCACGGCGAGGCGTCCGATGTAGACACGGTGTTAAAAGAAGAATATGTTCAGCCCCCTCCCTCCGAAGCTTCAAATATTCGGTGTTGATTACTACCGAAACTTTGAAGCTCAAAAAATGGTATTCAGACCAACCCTAGTATTAACTGAAGAGAGGATTACGTCTTGCCACACCACCATAAAGCCCAGATTGGAGTGTTGCAGTGATGTTTGTCCTTCTGTAGATTTCTCCTGTCTGCACATATGATCTTGGAGCTCAACTAGAGAGACCATCAGGTTCTTGGTCACCACACTAACCAAAGCCCTTCTTCATCAGTTGCTCAGTTTGGCCAGAAGGCCAGCTCTAGGAAGAGTCCTAGCTGTTTCAAACTCTGTGACCCTTCAATGAAGCTGAACTCTTCCCCCAATGTATGGCTTGACACAAAACTGTTTCTGAGCTGTACAGCGGTTCTTTTGACCTCAGTGCCCAGATTTTGACTCTGATATGCATTATCAGCTGTTAGACCTTTTATTAAAGAGATACTCCACCCCTAAATGAAAAGTTTGACATTAATCACTTACACCCATGTCATTCCAAATGCATAAAAGCTTAGTTCGTCTTCGGAACATAATTTAAGATATTTTGGATGAAAACCAGGAGGCTTGTGACTGTCCCATAGACTGCCAAGTAAAATTCATTGTCAAGGTCCAGAAAAATATGAAAAGCATCGTCCACTGAATTGGTAAGGCCAATTGAATTGAATTTGCCACAGGTTAACTTCACTAGAAGTGTAGTAACATCTATAAGCAATATGAACGCTCCTTAGCTAAATTTCAACTGTGCCAGATAAGGCTATGAATACTTATGCAGTGGAATCATTTTATTTTTAGTAAATTTGCAAAGATGTTAAAAACCTTTTTTTGTTGTTGTTTTTTTTTTTTTGCTTTACCATTATGGTGTATGGAGTGCAGACTGATGTGGTAAAAAAATTATGTAAATTATGATGTGGGTATAAAAACTATGTAAAATCCTATTTAACATAGGACAGCAACATAAAACATGAAATGAAGGGGTATGAATACTTGCACAAGGCATTCTATGTATGCATGTGTGTGTGAGAGTGTGTATATATATATATACATATACACATACACACACACATACAGTATATAACATTTATATACATTTTTTCTTGTTTTAGTGTGCTCACTGGTATGTCTATAGGTCTATAGGGCTCAATTCCTGAAAAACTCCTTTAATAAAATACATTAATAAGTGATCACAGGCTTTCATGATTGCATTTCAATACTGATGAAGCCAGTAGCTAATTTTCTAACTAATTATATGGTCAAGTCACCCAGGTGTGTGAGCATATGTGCAGTGTGCATATGTGTTCTGGTGTGTGTTTGTGGATACGCTGTGCTACTGGAGCACCTTGACTAGGGTGGAGGTCTCTAACAGACCGCCAGCATCTGCTGCAGTTCAACACCGCGCTGCCCAGACACTGTGAGTGAAGGTGCAGGTATAGCCATCAATTAGATTTTAACAAATGACTTTCTAAGTGCATTACCTAGCAGCTGCTAAATCGGTCAACCCCTCCCTTTCCCCATCTCGGAGGGGACAGCAGAGAAAAAAGCAGGAGATAAGAGCAGAACTTTTTTTCCCCCTTCTTTTCCACAGTGTTTTGTTCCACATCACGGCCAGCTGCTTGTAAAGTCAGCTATGGCCAGGGGCGCCGAGCAGTGGATCGAGAGTGGGGGACCTAACCACATCTCTGGGGCCCGAAACGGGAGGTAGGGACATGGAGACACGTACTACAGACCGTGTCCACCCCAGGCTAAGGCCGTAAAGGCCACTCGCTTTCTCTCCTCCTCCTTCTCAAGCTACGTTTAAAGAGACAGTTCAACAAAGAATTTAAATTCTGTCATCATTTACTCACCCTCATGCCATTCGACTTTCAAATGAAGTATCGTATTACAAGTACTGTGAATAATTTAACCAAAATTAATGATAAAAATGTTCATTAACAAAAAGGGTTTTTATGATTTTAGCAAAAATAGTGATGAAAAATAAATGACTATAGTAAGTATTCAGTTTCAATTAAAACATACTCTTGAGCATAATATGATGGAAGACAAAATAACACCTCAACATAATAAATCAAATATTTTTGAAGATAAAACAAAATCTAGTAAGAATATGATTTACAAATAATCTAATCATAGTCAATGTCAGAGATTGACCAGTTTGAGATGCATGATGCTAAAGCTGAAAGGGGGAATGAACAGTAAACTGAAGTAATTTGTTAGCGCCTAACAGGTTAATTAGAGCGCCAAAACAAATCTAACATTTACTGTATATACAGAAGAGCACAATACACACATATTTCTCTCTCTCAATCTATTTAAAGCATATTCACACAAACATAACTCGTAAACTTTTCTCATCTTTCACTGTAGAGCATTTGTGGAGCCTCTCCATTTCTCCAAGAGGCATAACAGTGTGACACCGATAAAAGTTCAACGGCTTTCACTTTATCACAAGTTTCTGAGTCACACACTCCTTTCAGTCAAGGCAATATATAGCAGTAGTGATTTAGCGGAAATGACACGTTGCCATAAGCTTCCACAGACACACAAAGCCCAGTGGTGATAACTGCTGCCGTTAAGGCCATATTTCAGTCTTGTTATCCTCTTTGAATGATTTCCCCAAAATGTTTTTGTGCCACTAATTGCACTGTAGGAAGCACTTAAAAGCTTGCCAGTATGAAGTCTGTGACATTCAGAACTGAACTCCAACTACTGAAAGCTTCCCTTTTTTCTCTGTAGAAAGACATTCTGTGAGTGTGACTTAGACTATTTGCTATTTGTTTGCGCAATGAACAGCAAGAATGCATGAGATGTTTCTCCAAAAACATGACAGACTTGCCACTAAGACCTGGGTTGTCATGGTTATGTGCCAGCAAAGAGCTTCCTGAATAGTACATTATTCCTTACCTCTTACTGAAACAAATTAAACATTCAACTGCAGCCTAAAAGGATGAAACTGAGCTGAGTGAAATAGCCTTACTCAGAATCTGATTGACTACACTGCATTTGCTTCACATGTGGCATAAATGATAACAAATACAGGTTTTCCTCGATGGCTCAGACACTAAAATCCATTCTACTATCCTAAACTATATTTGTGCATTTCACGTAAGATAAAAATGTCAAAATATATATAGATTTTTTGTTGTTGTCAACTTTAAACTGAATTTACCATTTTACAATGTGGTCTTGTAGAATGATAAGCATAGCCAATTCATATATATATATTTTTCTATTATTATTAATTAAAAAAAAGATTAAAAAAAAAATAAAGAAGTCAGCATTTCATACCAGAAAGTAGGGAAACTGCTAAAACAATGACTACATAGACATTTGGCTGTTTGAGAAAAGAAAAGGAGTGTTGATTACAAAGACCACTAAGCCAAAGTAATTTTATTATATTTTATTTATTTATTTATTTTAATTACCTACTCTGACAAATCTTTTACAATAATATAGAAAGTAAACATGGTTTAAAATGTATTTTGACTTTAAAGTACTTTGGAAGTGTGTCATTTAATATCTGATGTATAACTTTCCATCCAACCTGAATATTAAGTTTACACACATTTATAACCAAGCTGTAGCTGGTCTTTGGCCACTGACTGTATACAAGGCCAGTGATATGAATACGCATGCTGGTCATATAATTAAAATATCATCAAAAAGTTGATTTATTTCACAAATTCCATTCAAAAAGTGAAATTTGTATATTCATTCATTACACACAGACTGATGTATTTCAAATGTTTATTTATTTTAATTTTGATGATTATAACTGACAACTAAGGAAAATCCCAAATTCAGTATCTCAGAAAATTAGAATATTACTTAAGACCAGTACAAAGAAAAGATTTTTAGAAATCTTGGCCAAATGAAAAGTATGAACATGAAAAGTACAGCACTCAATACTTAGTTGGGGCTCCTTTTGTCTGAATTATTGCAGCAATGTGGCGTGGCATGGAGCAGATCAGTCTGTGGCACTGTTCAGGTGTTATGAGAGCCCGGGTTGCTCTGATAGTGGCCTTCACAAGGAACAAGGAATGCGACAGCTGAAACCCTTGTCTTGCATACATCTGTGCGTAGTGGTTCTTGAAGCACTGACGCCAGCTGCAGTCCACTCTTTGTAAATCTCCCCCACATTTTTGAATGGGTTTTGTTTCACAATCCTCTACAGGGTGCGGTTATCCCTATTGCTTGTACGCTTTTTTCTGCCACATCTTTTCCTTCCCTTCGCCTCTCTATTAATGTGCTTAGACACAGAGCTCTGTGAACAGCCAGCCTCTTTTGCAATGACCTTTTGTGTCTTGCCCTCCTTGTGCAAGGTGTCAATGGCCGTCTTTTGGACTGTCAAGTCAGCAGTCTTCCCCATGATTGTGTGGCCTACAGAACTAGACAGGGAGACCATTTAAAGGCCTTTGCAGGTGTTTTGAATGAATTAGCTTATTTCAGTGTTGCACCAGGTGTCTTCAATATTGAACCTTTTCACAATATTCTAATTTTCTGAGATACCGAATTTGGGATTTTTCTTACTTGTCAGTTATAATCATCGAAATTAAAAGAAGCAAACATTTGAAATCAGTCTGTGTGTAATGAATGAATGTAATAAACAAGTTTCACTTTTTGAATGGAATTAGTGAAATAAATCAACTTTTTGATGATATTATAATTATATGACCAGCACCTGTAAATAATAAAAAGATATATATAAAAAAAGTCAATCAAACAAATCACGGACTCACAAAATAATAACCATCTCTGGATGAAGGCTGGTTTTAACATGGCATTCTGTGGAGAGCCACTTATTCTCTGAGAGAATCGAGTTCACAGATCCTTCATGTGTGTGCTAGACTTAAACACCCCAGCTTTTGTTTATTGATAGAATTAGTGTGGAATTTAATTTCCACTGCACAGACAGTGTGGCCTCACCTTTGAGTCTGTCTCGCTGTTTGGAATGTGATAAAGCAGAATGTAATTAAATCATTTAGAATGCATTTTTTACAATTGTGAGCCATATTTTGTTTCTTTAACTCACAAATCTTTTCATTATAATTTTTAATGCATAAGCCTCAGGCGTCAAACACATCAATATTGGTTGTTAAATAATTAGATGGTGGCACACATTACGTATGTTTAATTTTTAGGACATGTTTCATGCTGTCCAATTAGCCAAAAATATGGCACCCAACAGCACTCTGCTCCTCCACTCTCACCTGTCTTCAGGGTGATGAATCATCCCGACCGTTAAGTATATATATAATTATATAAATATATATATGAGGACATTTTTCTACCTGTTTAACACCGGATGGGAAATCATGAGTCTTAAACTGTCTACTTAAACTGCTAGAAATGGGCAAACAGACTTTTGAACACAAGTGCTTACTGTTTATACTCACATATGAGGAGTGTGGAATTAAAATGAAGGTTTTGACAGCCTTTTCCTAGTGAGGCGTTGTTATTTCTGTCGCTGTCTAGCTTCTCAGGACATTTGGGGTGGGCTTTTAATGTCTGTGCAGAGTTCATTAGGAAAAACACTAATGGTTTAACGGTTTTAGACTTAATTTAACTGTGCATACAAGACAAAGAAAGCAAACTAAATATTCTAATTACAAAAAACAAATTGTGCTTAAAATAATTGATTCTTATGCATTAAGTTAAACTATATTTGGTACTCAAATAATTGTCTAAACTAAGTAAATTCTAAAAATACTGATACACAGTGATGAGGATTTTTTTTTTTTTTTTGAAGGTAACAATATGCCAGTAGATGCTACAATGACTTGTCTTCATAAGTGAGTCACTGAATTATTTATTCAACAGGGTCATTCAACAACACTAATGTATTCAGAAACTAAATAACTCTTTTTATGAATAAGTCACTGAATCATCTACTGATTCACTCAACTGATTAATTCTGGAAATGCACAATATTCTTCTGGGACTTTTTCCATTGGCAAAGCAAAAATAGACAAAGTAGCTGCCAATAAAATGCAGGTTATTCAGTAACTGTTAAGGGGCATATAATTACATTTCTAAATGTTGCTCTGAATATAAGCCATTATTTATTCATTTTCTTTCTTTTATTTTATTTTATTATATATATTTGGAACAACAGCACTCTTACCTGTGTGATATTGCCTACAGAAAGATTCAATTATAGAATATAAACACACATTTTGAATTAATAAAAACAAGTGATCTAAAAATATTATAAGATTGCATATACAGTATATTGAGAAAATTATCTAGCAAACTTAAGTTAACAAGGTTTAATCACTCCACAACTGATGTTTTACTATTATGTAAAAAAAAAAATGCTTACTGACCTTGTAAACTTCTGTAAAGTCTGATAGCAACTGAGTTAAAAAACCCTATACCTTTTACCAACCACTGTTTTTAAATGCACACTGATTTGCCAAATTCTTTCTTCTAAATGTGCTTATGCACATCTTACCATTATTTCACTTCGTCTCTAATGATTTCTTTTCTAAAGATTGTATGACTCGTGAATATTTCGACAGTAAGTGTGAAACAGCTATTGTGTGTAACATGGGACACACAAACGCACTAAAGTGTCTGTGATTTTGCAGAGCTGTTGTCAACACAGAGACTGTTTTAAAAACACAAGTGAATCGAACGCACCCCATCACCTTGGTTACAAACATCAGCTTTGTCCACTGACTAGAGCTGAGTGAAACGATTAAAATTGAGCACATTAAAACAGGCTTGAGAAAATTACACCACATCCTGAGAAGACAGAAAGGATCACACAGACTTTTCACAAGTTGATGTGGCAAAAAAAAAACCTGAACCGCATTGGAGTGTTAATTTAATTAAAATTACAAATGTGCAATTTCTTGAATGAGTCATGCAGTTCATGATACTGAAGCTATATTAGAAGCACAAAGGCAGATGATTAACCCATGGGACGAATGGAGCGCTCACTCCAAATGTGTGTGTCTGCTACCCCTAGTGGCATTAGAGCAATACCACACAAAACCAGAGAGAATAATCCCTGAATGCTTCCCCTGACTCCTGTGACCCCCTTCAACCAGGCTACATGCCTTTCTCCCCTCTATTCTCGCACGGCTCTAACAACCCCTCTTGCCTCCCCCACAGAGAGTAGCTTAGGTCATTACAGTGTGCTGTCAAAACCTGTGACTGCTCTGCGTCAGAGGATTAGGAGTAAAAGAAGAAGCACAGTCTTCATTTTTTTCCACCTACTCATTCCCCCTCCTAAAGTTGACCTCTCACTGTGTTTTGTAGCTACTTTCACAGTGGGTTCCATTAAGGAACAGAGGATAGGGGTATATGGAACGCACGGATATGGACAACTGGTCAGGATTGGGATTTATACAGCAAGCTTGTGATGATTTCCAAAACATCCCAGCTTTGCCGGGCATAAAATTATTTTAAATGCCTAAAATGCATAACATTTTGTAAAAGCAAGAGTTGTAATGTGTAGTAAAAGCTCCAATATATCTCAAATCTGACCAGCATCATTTCACCAATTTAAAGGGTTAGTTCACCCCAGAATGAAAGTTATGTCATAATTACTCACCTTTCTGTTGTTCCAAACCCATAAGACCTTCATTCATCTTCGGGACACAAATAAAGATATTTTTTAATACATCAGAGAGCTTTCTGACCCTCCACAGACAGCAACGCAACTGAAATGTTTCCAGGTCCAGAAATGTAGTAAGGAAATCGGTAAAACAGTCCATGTGACATAAGCGGCTCAACTTCAGTTTTGCAATGCTATGAGAATTCTTAATTTTATTTACTCAATAATTATTTTCCCCTTAGTAACATCTTCCGCCATTTTGGAAAGTATACCCAAGAACGTATTTGACGTAATCAGTGTTGTTTACGTTCGGGGGAAAGCATGTGCATGAATGTAATCTGCATAATAAGCATTGTTTGATTAGGGGAAAGCGTGTATATGCATTGTAATACTCTCTAAAATGGTGGAAGACGGAACTCAGAGGAGAAGAATGGTTTAGTAAATTATGTTATTTTAGTTTTTTTTATATATAGGCAAAATAATTTCAACATAGATTAAATATTTATATTTCTGATCATCAGCTGTTGATAGGCATAGTACGTCTATGCCCAGAAATGGCTCTGTATATCAGTATCACATGAGCTATCAGCTAATATTATTAATCTGTTTAAGAGAACATTAATCTATCAGTTTCGGCTGATATTAAACTTAATAGTGCATGCTAATTTACCCATATTTTTATGTTTGATACCCTTGGTCACTCAGACGTAGTCACTTAAAGGTAATGCATTAAATAGGTATTGACCAAAATGTATACATCAGTGCATCCCTATTTTTCTATACATTACATAAAGTTAACATGATTTTATACAAGTTACAAGAATGAATTAGTTTAATACAAGACTAAGTGAAATACAGAAAAGTAGAGAAATAGTTATTATAAATTATTTACCAATCAATAAACAAGGTAATGTTAAAATCACAAACAACTTCAGTTTTGGTGAAACCACCTTACTTTCCAAAACATTAAGAAAAGATACAGAGTCTGAAGTACAGAACGAGTTCTTGTAACAGAAGACATGACCCATCCAAGCTGCCATCTGAGCAACAGCTACACCTTATCAAGGTTACGTGAGGGGAGTCCTTATAAATTGGCAGTTTCTCATTAAGTGTAATGTCAGCCCACTCAACAGGCGTGCAAACATAAGATGAGTCCAACAGAATGGCAGGCTTTCCTGTGCAAGAATAAGAGCCAAGAGTAGGAGCGTATCATAGACAGATACATACTAACGACAGGAGTCTGAATATATCATCTCGTAACTGTCTGCCAAGGTCTGTCATTGTCTACCAGCCCTGCAGGATCTACCAGCCCACTGCAGTCACTGGATGAACTGAGTGGGAAGAAGACAGAGTGTAAACATGCCGGAGCGGAACCCGGGGTGAAACCGCATCTGTCAGGAAAACTTTTAATGAGGGTTTAAATGCAACGCCGCATTATCGTCCTTAAACGGGGATGGGAACCTGTAGAGACTGATTTTAAGGGATACTGTAAATCACACTAAAATCATTATTTAGTCACCCTCAAGTTGTTCTGAATGTGTCTGTTTTTCTTCTGTGGAACACAAAACAAGATATTGTGAAAAACGTCTCAGTTTCTTTTGTCCATGACATTACAGTCAAAGAAGACCTATGTTGCTTAAAGCCCAACATATCTTTTGTTTTTCACAGAAAAAAGAAAAGTATACACGTTTGATAAAGAGTTTGATGAGAGTGACATCCAATTAAGTGTGTGCAAATAAGATGCTTTCCTTCTCATCGTCATAAAAGGAGAAACATGAAGTTACTTTTTCATTTATCCAAAAACGTCTTGCAGAAGATAGCATCACGACTTAAAGTCTGCGCTTCATATTAGTTTAATACGCCCGAGAGCTTACTTGAAATAAGTGTGAATCAGCTTGCTAACAAAGGCCTCGGATGTGAGTGTTTTCATGCAAAATACTTTTCTGAAAGCCCTATAAATAGTTCTGAGAGGCTTAAGCTCCACTCTCTGTAGTTTTCAGCCAATGGAGGCTGATTCAGGCAGAGCTCCTTCAGTACTGTAAATGCCAGCAGTCTAATGCTCCCTTATGTCCTGCAGTTTTCATGCCCTCTGCTGATCTGAGTTTGGACTCGAAATACACTTCTGCCTGTTCCAGAAAAGCTGTAACTGAAAAAGATAAGAAAAAGAAAAGTGACATGACCTGCTAAGTGCATCGTGCGACAGGTACCAGCACGCTATCTGGCCTTATGCGTCGACAACGCACAAAATCAAGTTAATTTCTATTCCAAAAGATGAGTCATGTAGAAGTTGGCTAGTCAGTTGGATGGTTAAGAACATGGCCAGCTGTGCCTCCTCCATTATGGCACCTGGCAGCCGCTGCTCCATGCCTCCGTCTGTTGGTAGCACCAGGCTCCCCGTTCTCACCCAGTGCCACGGGGTACAGACTGCACAGGCCTGAGATCCTGGCCCGAGGCCCGTCTCTCTCCCCCCTCCCTCCCTGTTCCCCTTATTATCTCATGGTATTCCTGTATTTGCCCTCTTCTCTTTAAAGGACTGCATTACTTCCACCTCCACAAACTTGTCAAAACCAATTTGCTCCCCTATTATCCCCTGAACTGATTTCGCAGTGACCTCCTCTCTCTCCCCCACTTGCTCACCCCTTTCTCCTCAACCCATTGCATCTCTCAACTGAAACCCCAACACGACCTGTGCTCCAACTAAACCGAACACCTCCCCCCTCAATTCACGCTTCCTGAGCTGGGCTTTACCTGCACAGTGCCCGTCTTCCTCACTCACTATACTCCTTTTATCCAGCTTTACTCTGCAGTCCTTTATCCTTCCAGTCCAAATCTGGAATACAAAACAAAGGAAGGGGAAAGCAACTAACGCAGAGTCTGAGGAAACACGCAGAAGCTCCATAAAGGCAAAGAGAACATAATATACTTGACAGCCTATGATGGAAGCGCAGCTCTGTCACCCCTTCATGGTCTCCCCTTCCGCCTCCTTTCAATTAGCGTCTCACCAGTGACAACATGGAGGATCTTCATTAGGGGAGAATGCTCAATTATATCAGTTGATATTCATTTCCAAAACTAATTATCCCAGTTGCATGGCATGGCTGACTGAGCCTGCCCCTGCCCCAGGGCGCAGCGGTTACTGATGTGACTTGGCTTTGGATGGGAGTTTGGCTCCACTCCATCCATGCCTTTTTTATTTGCTCTAAAGAGGCTAAATACATCCTCTACTTGTAATTCTCATTTTTCAGCAGGTTTAGTCTGGCAAAAACACATAAGTGTATTTTCAGACACTGATTGGTAGGTAATCACTTGCTTTTTTGTAGTCATTGTCATTCTTTTGAACACCAGCATTACTATGATTATTGGCATACTAACTTAAGAGCAAAAACACAAACTAACATAACTAGGAATAAAACTAAACTAAAAAATAAAAAGTAATAATTTTAATGTTTTAATGTTTCCTAAACTAACTAAAACAAAATACAAGTGAGCACAAATTAATTTTAGGTAGGTTTTTGATGCATGGTTTTAAAAAACAATAAACTTTACAGACAGATCATTAACTTAGGAGCCCTAAAACCCTCAAGTTCAAATAAAAACCTATAATAAATTGAAGCTGAATGAAAAATGTATTTGGTGAAAATCAACAAAAACTAAACTGTACTTAACTGTTTAAAAAAAAAGAATAATAATAAGAACTATAAAAACCATGATGCGCACAATAAAACATTCATTTGACTACCAAACTGACTAATGACCACACATTTATTTTAGTTTCAAACACATGGTTTCCAAAAAGTTTAACATTTAGAGCCAACAACTATTCGAGCTGTTACAAAATAAATACATATATATAAATAAATTTAACCTGTGACATCTAAAACTAAACCTTTAAAAAATATAATAATACAAAATTTTAAAAAGATAAATCAAAACTGTAATAACAGTTGAACACAATGCTGAGCTGTCCACTTGACTATAGTGGACAGTGGGACTATAATACTTAATAACAGTTCATTTACAGGATTTCTCTACACTACAACAGACTAAATCACATATAATCAGATGGAAGTGCTAAAGCAGAGTCACAGTTTGGAATATTCATGGGTACATTTACCATCAACATTCAGTGTGGCCAGAGGGGGATGAGTAAAAAGAGTATTCATATTTGTTATTTTAAGGCAAACAACCTATTTTTCTTTACTTGTTTATTTATGATTTTCTAAGGGCTCTCTGAATATACAGATCTGATTAAATGAATACACGTGCAGGAATAAATGATGCCTCTTAAATATAGTTGCAGAAGCACTAAAAGTTTAATCAGCTCTCTTATTAAATCTGTGAAACACAGCAGAGATTGTGTCATCTCACATGCGTCAGATATACCAGCCTGCATAGAACACTAATCTGAAATAATTATCATGTGAGTAAAACCATATAACTAAGTCTTTCAGAGGCACTGGTCCAAATCTTCAGTCAAAATGTTCTAGACTGAAAAAACCTGCTCTGACAGGATATAAAGCAGTTAATTGTGGAAACCAAGTAGTCGCCTGCAGTGACAAATGATTAATCATAGTCTAAAGTGTGAAACAACATGTGAGAAAAAACTCATTTAACTAGCTAGACTTCAATTTCACAGTAAACGAATCTATAGATTTCATGTTAGATAAAAAAATAAATGAATAAAAAAAACACTGCACAAAGGTCTTAAACGAATTGTAACACAGAACTAGATTTGTAAAATGTGTGAAATTCAGTAAAATCACATCCCTAAAAACAGTACTCTTTGCAGTTGGCTTATTTGTCAGGTGCAAATTATCATCTTAAATCAATTATAAATGAAATATGCTTCAGTCTCATGATTAAAGTTTATGACTTTATGTCTCTTTTGCATGCTTGCTCACTTGCTAGCCATATTAGCTCCATAGAACAGACTATTAGGTTCATTTCAAAGTAGCTGAGGCCAGACTGATTATGCATAACTCTCCAATTCCTCTCCCTCCCTTTCCCAAACCCTGTATCTGAACTCACCCCCTCCGCCTCGCTTCTATCAAGCCTCTGTGCCCTGGTTCTAAATCCCTGGGTCCGCAGTCCGGAGGTAGATCACTTTAATTCTGCTTCATGGATCTTTTTCAAAAAGGACCTGAGACCCGGAGACCCCAGAACCAGTGACCGTAGGTTGAACCCAGACCAGCCGGCCGGGCTCCACACACTCGTAAACACAGCCATCGTCTCACATGCTCCCTTTTCCACGCCACACTTTTGCTCTCTCCCAATCAGACACAGAGAATATTTAATCCGGCCTACTAAAGTAAGTGCCCCCACTCAGTTTGTGGGATATATGAATATGACACACTTGACCCATGCTGTTGTTCATTACCTATATGGCCAATGCATGGAGGGAAGAGGAAAAGCTATTAAATATTGTCCCAAATTCTCTTTTTTTCTAACGTCACACCTGACTTTCAACAGATTAACTAAATGGGCTCTTTCTTCAAAACACAGAGTAGCCCTGAATATTGCTCAATGATATACTGTACAAAAGTGTAAACAATACAGAAAAGGAAACATCTTTTAAAAACAGATGTGGCAACAATGTACTATTTGTATCAATAATGGCTTCTTATGGTTTTAAAAAAGCTTTTATACAATTTGCAAGTAAATTAAATTTCTCCAAAAATGTCATGTTTTGCAAATGTAATAAAGCAATAGACCTTAAATGTGTACAATTAATCATTATTACAAATTTTCACATACATTTTTTTTTTCAAAATACAAAGTTCTTTTTACAAATAAGATAGTTAATTCATAAGTACAATTTAGTTTTTTCAGAAGTCGTAGCACAACCTGAACTAACCTTTCTTTGTCATAGAAAAGCGAAATTATGAGACATTTTAAATAACAAAAGTCCTGACATTTATTCAGATATGCAAAACTAATATATTTTAGAATATGTGCTTTTAAGTCATTGCATATAGACAAGAATGAATGCTATGTCACTAAGCCACATACATGTTAGTTACACCTTGGGCCAAAACTTTGTACTCCCCAATAGAGGAAAACAAAAATGATGCCCAAACCCACATGAGATGGACGAATGAGGTTATTCATCATATTTTAAAATTCTAGTAGTCTTCAAAAAGCAATTACGAGAACCTAACATGATATAGTTCATGTGTGGACCAAGAAATAACATGCAACGTGTACTGGCAAGACTTTCTAGGAGATCAAAACGACCATCATCTGGTTTCCAGCATCCCAATAAATGACACATGGCTTAAGGCTTTCCAAAGTGAAAATGGGATTTACAGTAATAGTGTCCCTAGGTGGAAACGGATTAGACTGGAGCAGCTACCTAGGGATGATCAAATGAGCAATTTCTTCCGAGATGGTCACCATAGCAATGACCTTTATGCATGCCACAGATGGCAAGCAGTAGCATATTTTAATAAAAATATGGGAAGTATGGGAAGTCTATGGGAAAAACTATGGGAAGTCGTGGCCTAATGGTTAGAGAGTCGGACTCCCAATCGAAAGGTTGTGAGTTCGAGTCCTGGGCCGGCAGGAATTGTGGGTGGGGGGAGTGCATGTACAGTTCTCTCTCCACCTTCAATACCACGACTTAGATGCCCTTGAGCAAGGCATCGAACCCCCAACTGCTCCCTGGGCGCCGCAGCATAAATGGCTGCCCACTGCTCCGGGTGTGTGCTCACAGTGTGTGTGTGTGTGTTCACTGCTCTGTGTGTGTGCACTTTGGATGGGTTAAACGCAGAGCACAAATTCCGAGTATGGGTCACCATACTTGGCTGAATGTCACTTCACTCACTTTTTTCACTATAAAAGTGATAAGACATTTTTTTGGATATCGTTTTCCCTATAAGCTCAAAGGTACCCCTCTGGTGTACTACGATAAAATTTCAGTGCAAGCTTGGAAAATGTTAGTCAATAGACATCAGAACATCTGAAGACGGAGGAAATGGAGGAAAACTCCCATATTGCCATTTCAGGAGCCTTAAAAATGAGATCGCTGAATAACTGGAAGATGCACACTTGATTTTACTCAAACCTCTTTAGACTAGTGATCTGCAGCTTTACCCGCAGCACTATTAGTTCTTGTTGAAAGTGAGAAAGAAATCTCCAAATAAAGCTGATGAGGACTGATGAGGACTGACACAAGCAAAGCAAAGCACCAAGTGGAACAGCCCTGGAGCATCACAGTTTGGGGTCATTCTTTATCCCCCTCTGGGGCAGCTCGTTCACACTATCACACCTGTCTGTCAAAAGAAAGACTCAGCAGAAGGAATGAGAGAAGAGAGAAAGTTTATCCACGCAAAAGTGAGAGAAATAAAAGAGAAGCACTATCGCAACGTAAATCACAACAGACAGAAAGGGCAAGGTTTAAATTACAGCTTAAATAACCTCCTGCCCTGCTTTGACTTAATGACCAACAACATTTTAAAGCTCAGAAATAAAACCACCAAAAGAAAAAGAGTAAAAATATAAATATATATACTACTGTAATTAAAAATATACAGGCCTATAATAGGAATAAAAATAAAATTAACTAATTAATTAATATTACAGAATGATTCTGAACACTTCTAGCACATTTTGAAGGTCAGCCCAAATTTACTACTAAGAAATTGGAGCTATAATAGCCTAATAGTTAAGGCGATCAAGGCTACTCTGGGATAAATATTTGAGAAGCAAGTTTTCTAAATTAATTTTTCTTGCTTAAAATACATTTTTGGCCACTGTTAATTGATGGATCAACCAAAAATAAGCAAGGATTAGCGTTTATCATAAATAAACACGACATAAATCAGCACAACGCGCTGCCACACCAGTGACGATTAATAGCCTATTATAAACTTAAAGAAGGTTGTAGAAAGTTATGTTTAAAAACGTAAGAAGTACAATGCGAGTACAAACAATCCGTCCGCTAGACGTGCCTACGGTCAGGTCCGTCGTTCAGGGTGGGCTCTGGGTCCCAACAGCGTCCCTAGCGTCTAACGGCTTAAATACTGTTGATTTGTTAATTTACAGCGGCACCTTGTGTTGAGTAGAGGTAAAGCACTCCAGGACTTCATGCGTCAAACAATTATCTTTCTCAGTAATTATAGAAAAACAAATACACCCATTCACCCAAAATTACCCATTTGTCATGCTTGCTGTTTGCTGACTAAAGTCTAAATGAATGAATGCATGGATGGATGGATGGATAAAAAAAAGTGTATGAATAACAAATACACTGATGAATTGTCATGCTCACTGTTTCCTGACTAAATCCTAAATATATATTTGAATGAATGAATGAATGAATGAATGAATGAAAACACCCACTGAACCATAAGGAATAAGCAGTGTTTATTTACAATCAAGCACAAAAGCCAAACAAGCCAGAGAATGTTGTCTTCATATTTATTTCCATGTATAGAGAGACAAGAAAATTAAACTACACATTCATTTACAACATTTGAGTCTCATCTTAAAACATCTCTTTCTTCATTATACCAAACCCTTTGTTCCTTACAACAAAATGGCTTTTAAATAGATAATTCACCACAAAAAAAAACCCAAATGTCATTATTTACTCAGGTACACAATTGGAGTTATCTAGTAAAATGTTCCAGTTGTTCTTTTGCTTGCAGTACAAAAAATAGTTGAACTATGTTTAAAAAAAAAAAACCTTAATGAATATTTCTGCTTCGGAATGACATGAGGGTGAGTAAATGATGACATGGGTTTCATTTTTAAGTCAACCATCCCTATAATAGAGTTCATATAGATTAATATAGCCTACAGAATAAAAAGGCGTTTGGCTTTTCGAATTCCTAGAAAGTCAGAGCAATAAATACATTTGCTTTATGCAGAGTAGAAATGTGACAAAATCTGTGTATGTGTGTGTGCTCTATTAACCTAATACGCATTGCATGCACAATCCCATGGCAGTACACTTGCTGATATTTGCAGTGTGGTATATTATCAGTATGCATGTTATCAATCACAGAGTATAAAGAGTTCCATAATGGTAATGGTCTTTAATAGCCAGGTCAGTTTGCCTAGAGGAGCATTAGTTTGACAGCAGATGCCAGACAAATAACAGAAGGCTCAGGAGGAAGCTGAAGCCTGTGATTCTGGTGGCGTGTCCTGTCACATTGCAGTCATCAGAGTAGCAGCAGTGAACTTTGACCCCTGGAGCTCTGTAGCCCTGGCTGTTAGCCTGGCTGCAGAAGGATTTGTACGAACACGACTTCATTACGCCACCTAAGAGGACAAGAACGGTATGAGAGCATGATTACATATTAATGTGCCTTGATCCTCATAAGGAAGTTATAGACCTCCTGCTATTTCTAAGCTGGAGCCAGACAGAGCAGTCTGTCTTCCTTAAACACCAACCTGATCCAGTGCCTCCCCTTAAAACACACACACATTCGTTAATGATTTTTCTAAAGATTTATCCCTCTGTGATTTATCACCCACATCCAAGGAAATAAAAAAATGTTCTCGCCCAGTTTCCTCTTATCCATCCATGCAGGGAGATTAACTATTAACTATGTACCCATTAAACTTACTGCCATGTCCACGGACAATAGCACATGCATCTGAGTAGCTCGGACATGTTTTAGATCCTTGGCGATTACAGTCTTCATCAGTAGAGCCCATGCAGGTGTAACACTTCAGTGCCTCACCTAAATACAGACAAAGAAGAAGCAAAACTAATTCAACATTACAATTCATTAAGAAAGGCCTAAAGTGTAAGTACTGAACCAATTAATATTTATTGCTTTTCTTAATTTTGTCTTGTTTTCTAGTAAAAAAAAAAAAAAAAAAAACACTGAGGTTAGTTGAAAATAAAATCTATTCATTATTAGTAGTAGTAGTATCAATATGATTATGATCATGATACACTATTTTGTTTATTATTTTACTATTTCTTTAATTTTTTTCAGTCAAGGCATTGAAATGTGGTTCTTGTATTGTAACATGATTATTAACAAAAAAATTAAAACAACAATTTGTAAGTAAGGGTAAAGTAAAAAACAAAACAAAAACAGATACATACTAAAAAAAAAAGATAATATTTTATGCCATTTTTGTCTCATATATTTATGTTATTTAATGTTTTTAAATTAACATGATGAAAAACAATAATTAAAAATATACCTCCACACAATTTATTCTACTTTCATCTTTTTTTTTACCTTTTTTTTATCACAGATATTAAAGAGGATGCATAAACCATTAAATGAAAAGAAGGAAATATTCTGTGTCCAGATGAGAACCATGGCTAAATGCAATGGCTCCATCAATCAAGGCAAATTTTACTTTGTCTCACCGGTGACACAATAATTGCAAACATCCAATGCATTTGACTAAACAAAACTTGATGTATTTTATGCCATGTCATTTCTAGTGTGGAGACAGGAAAATGTCACTGTACTTCATAATGACACACATATAATGATGCACACTGTTTCTATTTCCATGATGAAGCAGCTTTAAACAGCAACAAATATGCTATCAACCATATCTTTTTTTTTTTTTTTTAGAATATCCTAACAGATAATCTACAAATCTTGATCTTAACTTCTTTGGACTGTGAAGTCTAAACCGGACACTGATGTTTTATCCATTTTTTCACTTTCGTTTAACAGACCCCAGGGAAGTCGACAGAAGTCACAGCAGAGAAACATGTCAGTGTCTTGTAAATGCCCAGCAGTACATGTTGTGGTTAAGCCTTTTTCATGTGCCTCTTTGCTATCATCTCCCAAAAAGTGCATTATTTTTTCCAGCAAACATCCTATGAAGTTCAATCCAGCGAGATCAGACACATAAACTCTGTGACTGTAACACCTTCAGAAACAGACATTCCTTTAAAAGTATCTGCTATGTGTGTCTTAGAACTGTTAGTTCACCCTAAAGACATCCTTCTGCTGCTTCTGAGTCACAGCTAAACCTTCAGTTCACCGGATATGGTTTTACAGGCAGGTTATTCAGGCCGTTTGAAATAAGGTGAACTTTTAAAGTATAAAACCAGCATGAAGGTCGCGTTCTTTTTCAAAGCATTAATCTAAAACGTCATACTTTAAGTCCTCAAATGGACAATAAACTGTCACTTCCGGTCTATTGAGTTGGTCTCAGAGTTCCAACACTCATAACGAGAAATGTTTTTAACAACAAATCATTAAATGATTTCTAGATTATCATGTGACACTGAAGACTGTAAATATTTAATATTTAGAGTAATGTTTATATAAGAGATGTATAGAACACCCTGTTGAATCGTATACTCATCCATGATGTCACATAAGAAACTAAAGGTATTATTCAACTACACACACAAATGTATAAATATTTGAAACAAATCGCTGGTTTGGAATTAATGCTATTGTCTCCTTTGTTCCCGAAACCAAAAACCTTTCCGACAGAAGTTAAAAATAAAGTTGTTATGCATCATCTACACACAACATCCATAACGACAAAAGAACAAGCAGTCTCCAGTTTCTCTATGCCTGACATCATCTGCCTTTTTTCAACTATATCCAGACAGTTATAGCACAATCATACTTGTTGTTTAGTTGGAAATATTTTAGCTATTGATTGTCAATATATATTTGAATAGCTTTGGACTGTAATTAAAAACAAATAAAAACTTGTACCTGATTTTAGCTCCTTAGCTGTACTTAAATTACCCCCATTTGAATTTAGTATTAGCTTCGATGTGTAACTGAAAAAACAACTAAACTTAATTAGCACTTCTCAAATTAGTTCTCAAATTTTCACAGCAGATGCTTTCACAATAATGTTTTGCAGTTGAGTTGTCTTTACACCATTACTATTTAATGCACTGCTGTTTCTGAATGTACTTCAGGTAGAGATTCTCTTTTTTTTCTTGGTCCAGCAATCTAATAAAAACTCTTTTAGCCCTCAATCTGTTTAAGGGATTGAATTTCACCAGTTATTTTCTGTTAGTCCTTTAACACCTTCCTCAAGGCCAACAAGATATTCTCAGTTATAAGGAGGACACTTCAAAAGGAGGAAAACTAAAGAAACTAAATTAAATAAAAATGATGAAAATGGCAAAGGAAAAAGAAAAAAGAAAAAATACAAGACTGAGAAGTCTTGAGTGAAAAGCAAATCAAAACGTGTGAGTGTGGTACACTTGCAGTAACTGAGAAGAGATAGGAGTTAAAAAATAGGAAAAAACACAACAAGAGAGAAGTACTCACCGTGAGCAGCTAGGAGGATGAGGCCCAGGCCCAGCAGCATGAAGAAATGGAGCACTCTCATGTTGCCAACGGTCTATGGCTGTCAGGTTAGCACAGTAAAAAGCAGGTTGTTTGCTCTTAAAACCCCTGAGCTTAAGCCCTGCTTTCGGAGAGCTTATTCCCAATGGCAGTGAGGACACACAGATTACTAGCCAGTCCACTGAGGCCTGTGCTTCAGTCTTAAGATCTGAATGGATCCTCACCATCTCCACTAATCAGAGATGAGGGATCGGTTACTGTGCTCCACCCATACAGTGTTGCATGCTAGCTGGTGGTCTGATGCTCCCTACAGATTTCATTCAACTAATTCCTCCATATACCGTATTAGTTTATCAGTGACCAAACTCACATCATTTCTCTTTGTGACACAGCAGAACAGTGGACACAACCAATCAAACAGTTGATGGAAAAGCTACTTGAACAAGGGTAACCAAAACCAAACCTTTACCCTAAATTAATAAATAGATCAGTTTATATTTGTTACTTCCATTTACCTCTTTTTACCCACATTAACTACTTTTTTATTATTTGTTATTATACTCTTTAATGTAATTTCATTTGTTTGCATTTTCAGTGATACATTAATCAAATGGAAGCTGTTTGATTATATAATACAATTCTATTTTATACATATAGTAAAACTGCTTTCATTTTATACTACTGTATATTATAGTATTCAGTAAAAGGATCTTAAAATAAAATTATATTAATATAATTAATAAATAATATTTTTAGTATGTTTGCAACACCACCCATAAAATTATTTCTGTTTCAAAAACGTTTCTGTTGTTTTAATTCTTCCTCCTTCCACGATCGTTTTTTTTATTAAATTCTACTTTTACCATTCATTTGTTTCTTTATTTGAACATGTGCGTGGTAATGGTAACCAAAAACCAAATTAATGAATAGATAAACTTATACTTATATATTACTCTAGTAATTACTCTTTCAACATTAACTTCAGTACTTCCTATATACAATATTTAATAAAATGATATCATAAAATATAGAATTTGATTTGATTTATATTTAATTATTTTATAATGCATATACTTTTATATTTATTATGTACATAATCATGTTAAAATAATAATCCCTTTTGTTTCCATTTTTATTTATTTTTCTTACATTCCAACATGATTGGAACGATTCTTTCTTTCTTCATCCTATTTTTCTTAAATTCTATTTTGACTCATTTTTATTTCTTCACTCACTCAGACAGTTTGGTTCTGTGCCAGCATGTAATTGGCACTAATATAATCTGTCTGGTGGGATTTTAAGACCCATCTGTCAGCTAACTAATGCATCTTTTTATGCACATACGTAGGATCATGTCAGCAAGATTCATTGTTTGTTCATTAACAACATTGCTTTCTTAAATTGCCCTAGTGGGAGGCTAAAAGCATCTGCTAAATGAATAAGTAAATGTGATTGTTCTCACATCAAACATCAAGCCTTTACATTTTACATACTGCCTGTGTCTGTGTGATAGGTGTCAGATAAACAGAAGCTGTATTGCCATCTTTTATTGCACTTTGTAAGCGTGTCCTGTATAGCTGACAGAGCTTCATTTGTCTGAAGCTTCAGCTCTAGCAGGACTGAGACAAAACCATTCAGATTAAATTAGCTCAGAACCACTGACAGTCACACGTGGGTTCATTTATATATCAAAATAAATCCAAAAATAAAATCACACATCAGTGTTGCTAGAAGACAACGAAACAAATAAACAACAAGTATCTACAAAGATACACAAGGAAGCAGATAAACTAACAGTATCAAAATCTGCAGTTATGTTCCTTTACTTTTTTCAAGTCATTTTCATATTTACAAAACCGTCAAGGCCTACAACATGCATTTTTTTATAATCATGAATACCACTTTGTGACAACTGAATGATTAATTCATCTGTTTTATAGTATATATATATATATATATATATATATATATATATATATATTCTCTCTGGTCATTTTTGTTTTCATGTTAAGAAGAGGGAACCACGGGAATCAGTTTAACAGTCGGCTCCATCAGTGGTTGTCATGGCAACAGCACTCATAACCTCAGACTCACTATAAACACATACTCTCTGCATGTGTATGTGAGAGAGAGAGAGAGAGAGAGAGAAAGAGAGAGCTATACAGACACTAAAACAAAGTCTACTGATGGGGAGTACTTTCACAAGACCCTCAACATAGGTTAGGTGGTGTACATTAACAGTTTAAAATGAAGAGAAAATAATTACAGCCACAAACTAGCGTTCTCCCAGTCATAGGGACTCCAGTTTTATGTGAAGACGTCAGTAGTGTGAGATCCTTTTGTTTGGTTAGTTCATCATTCTGTCCATTAGTAAGAGGAAAAAACAATACCAAAACAATTGAACCTAGCTCCTTCATCTTTACACTCTTGTCCAGTTATTGTTCTTTTGTCTCTTTGTGGTACAGACAGAACGGTGTCGAACGGGCGGCTAGCTCTTTCCCATCTTGGCAATCAGTTCATCACAAATTTTGGTCAGTTCTTCAATCTCTTTATTCTATAAACAGAATCCAAAAACAAATCATGTTAACCTCTGAATGTTGTTTATTTTTTAGAAAAGATGAAAGATGTTTCTTACAATATGTTGATAAAAAATTACAGTAAAATTTTGAAATATTTTAACCTTAAAAAAGCAGCTTTCTACTTTTTAGCATCTTTTATTCCTGAGATGCCAAAGCTACATTTTCACTGAAACAGTTTTCATCACTCCAGTCTTCAGTGCCAAATGATCCTACAGCAATCATTTTATTATGAAATATGTTTTACTATTATCTGTGTTGTGTTGTTTAGCAAGAAGTTAAAATATATTAAAAAAGAAAATCATTATAAAGATATAATATTACTGTTCTAACGTTTGATCAAATAAAAGGAGCCTTGTTAAGCGTAAGATAATTTATTTTAACAACATTTACTAAATCGTATTTATTCTGTGACTTTCACTGGTTTTATATACAGGCATAAATAGCATATATATAATTAAATCAAATATTTGTTTGCTGTACTTAAAAATTAACTAAATGTTTTAACAACAACAAAATGACTGTAACAGATGAGCATGTGAACCTTTTGTTCCATTGTGCGCTCCAGTGAGTCCACCTTCATCTGTTCTTTCCTCAGACTGGCCTGATACGCTGCCTGCTCCTGCTTGGCTTTGACTCTCACCTGAGCGATTTCAGCATTCGCCCTGCGGGTGCCACATAGTCAGAGTCATGCCATAATTTCATATTTCTAAGGACTCTCGCACAGTGCAAGTCTAACCCTTAATTCACCTAACAGTTGTCGTTCCTTGTACAAAGCAAAGCATATTAAAAACATATGCATGTGAAAGTTCTGTACGTACTTATCCAGTTTCTCCTCAGCGTGGATCTTCAAGGCCTGGTAGCGCTGCTCCTCCTTACGGACACGAGACAGATACTCCTGCGCACATTTCTTCAGCACATCCTCATTCTGAAGGAAAAAAGAGGAATATAGTAAATGAGCAAAAGCTATTAAATAATTTGAACCTAGAGCCTAATAGTTTTCATAGTATTTCATTTTTCCTCCACATCCACAATCAATAACAACCAAGCCCTGATCTACATTTTTCTCACTGAATTTATTTATCTTAAAATTACAACAAATTACTGAGCTGCAAATGGAATGATTTCACAATGATTTCAACCTTTATCAATCTCAGTGTAAAGTGACTGACCTTCCGATAGCCTTCCAAAACATCTTTCATCTTTTCATAGCGACGGAACAAGTCAGCGAGAGATTTCTCCACGGAGTTGAGATCAGCCAAAGCCTGGTCCTTCTCCAGGATCAACTGCTGGATAGTGTGATGAGACAGAGTCTTCTCTCTCTGCTCACCCTCTGAGACATACACACAAAAACATAAACGCATTAAGTTCATATTACACTAGATATACAATAAACAACAAACAATACAATCAAATTGATGTGCAAATCTGCTTTTGGATGTGGCAGAGGTTGATTTTATGCTCCTCTGGGTAGATAAGATATGAAATTATACCCTGCAACACTATGTCTAAATCGCTAATAATGACAAATGAAAATGCAGTTTTCGACTCTGCATCTCTATGATGCATGCAGACAACACACACATACTGTACACACACACTCAAAGATGTCCAAACCATGGAAACATGGTGAGATGAGAAGACCTTTGAAAGATTTACTCAGCATCTCTAAATAGTTTTTTAGGAAAACATTATAAAAATGTTATAGTCAAAAGTAAATAAAAATAGTTGCATTTTATTTAATTGTAGAAAATCTGCTGAATGGATCATATTAACAAACTGGTTTAAAAAAAAAAAAAAAACGTTTTACTGATTCAACAGAATCATTACCCAGTTGTGTGGCACTCCTTCCCTACCTCTAAATAAATACTACCACATGTTTTATAATCAGTTATATACATTTTTTTCTAGTTTTATTACTTTAGTCTAAATGTACATGATTAAAAAAAGTTTTTTTGTTTTTTTAGAAACCAATACTTTTGTTCAGCAAGGATCTATTCTATTGACAAAAGATTTCAAATAAATTATGTCCTTTTGAACTTGGTATTTATCAAATAATCTTGGAAAAAAATGTATCATGGTTTCCACAAAAGAAAAAAAAATACATATATAAGCTTATATTAAAAGTTTATATATATAAAGCTATTTTTATAAGCAACAGTGATAATAATTTTTATTTACTGCTACTTTTTTCTAGCTTGAGTGTACTTAATTGTATTTTGGCAAAAGTTACAGTATCAGAGTAGTTTCCTGAACACTTATGAGCTGGTAATGGAAGATAGAAAAGGTCTATAATAAAGACCAGCAGTGCAAAACCGGATGATACTAAAATGAGAGATAGACTGTATCAGTTTATAGTAAGAGAAAACTCTCCCTGTCTGTCACTGTCAGATGTGGTGGATGCAGCACAAACAAAGAAAATAAAGAGTTGCTGTTACTTACCAGGCATGCCTGAGTGATTTATCAAATATTTATGGGGGACGGAGGGAGCAAAACAGAAAAAAGGGACGGCATTAAGTCAAGCCAGCAGGGTGGGACATGTGAGAGAGAAAAGCGTGTCAGAAAAATAGACGAATTTTTAAATTAATGAAAGTGTCATACTGTAGAATAAAATGAAGCAGGTGGTGAGCCCGGGAAAAGTGGCAGAGAAAATGAACCATAGAAAAAGAAATTATAAGCAAAGACACAAAATAAAGTGAAAAGAAATGACCGACAGCTGGGAAACAGAATATCAAGGATGCTATTTTATCATGAAGAACATAAAAAGTGAATGAAAAAGTTTTTTCTTTGTACAAAGAGAGAAAAGCGTGTCGAGGTTAAATCAGGCACTCAGTATAACAATCTGAAAATGTAAGAACGCACACAGCCTATACAGTATTTACATGGGCATAAATACTGGACAGGCAAAGAAATCAGATTAATCTGTCAATGGGTGAGAACTGGTAAGGGACATATAGATATTTTGAGGTCAAGTCAAGTGGATTATAAAAGGAGACATGAAGGCTTGTGCTTGTAACTGACCAGTGTTTGAGTCCAGAGGCATGAAAGATTTGTCTGCAAATTAAATGAGAAAGTGACAAAAACGTATTCCATATGTGTGTTGGTGTGGCGTGACTTGGTAAGGGTTGTGCCTGTTCATTTATAGCAGTGTAGCAGAAGAAAAGCACAGATAAATAGAAACAGAAGTGCTTGAGAGTGTTCACAAAACACAGACTGACAATCCCCAGGAGTTGATGAAATCATATTTAGCAGTCAATACTCACCAATCATCTCTGCAATAGTCTTCTCATACTCCATAACTATCCTCCTGTAAAGAATAAGCAAAAATCAAGTTACAAAACAAATAAGGTGCATATATATATATATACTGCAAGATCTGATCTTTTTAAGAACTTTTACATTGTTACAAAAAATATTATATAAAAAATTAATATATTATATAAAAAATATTTACAGTATTTTCATCAAATAAATGAAGTCTGTTAAGAGACTTTAGGCTCAAAAACATTAAAAACAAACATTTCCTTGAGTCCATTCACACCTGGATTGGTTTCAGATTATCTGCTCACAGTGGTAAGTATTACATTTAGGTATAAGCAGGGTCCAAAATGTTTTGTGATCTGATCACTGGAACCACATACTGTGGTAGTTGAACAGAAAAGATGGTTGGACTTCATCCCTAAAATAAATAATCTTGTCATTTTTCAGATTCTTTGTTTTTTTATTTCCCAACATGCAGTAACACTCTGACGCAGCAAATAATGCAGGTACTCACGAAGTCAGAGACCTCCCTTCGAAATCCAATCACAAGTGATCACAGTAGGCACATTTGACACACGTTACTGCTAGCTACAGTATGAATCTTGGCTGACCATTTGTGATCGGATCACCACAGACGGATCTTAATACCAGGTGTAAACAGGATTTAGACCCGCATTTGAAAGTGTCCCAAATTGGAAGTCAAACAATCCAAGCTAGAGTTTTTATCTGTTTGCACGCATACAGCAAGATCCTCTCTGTGCCAGATGTCAGGATTGGTTGATAACCCAAATGCAAAATAGTAGAGCAGTGCATTCTGAGGTGAAAGTCACAATGAAATACTGAATTCGGTTGATTACGTGAAAGGTCAGGAAACTGGATTTGTTATGTCATGTGTTTGACTACAAGATTTCGGCTGGCAGAAAAAACTTGCTTGGAATAAAGCAGGTTGCCAGCACAGTAAGCGGATGGATTAGCTATGTCTTCCTTAGCCTCTTAGGACTTCCTTATCCCTGAGCCCAATCAGGCTAATGAACTAAGCCCCACTCTTATCCACACTAACAAGGCCTAGTCCAGCTGGCTGTAATCTGCAACCCTTCCCGATTACCTTGTTCACTTTGCCCCATGAATACAAAAGGACAGCTTTAAAACATGGTTCAATCAACTGTCTTCTGAATTAGACAATACTGCATTTTTATTAAAAGTGCAGCGAGGTGACAAACTTCAAAAATGCTAAACATCTAATAAAACTGTCACCTGATTTGAACCCTTAGTTAGGAGACTGTAAAGCAGAATCTAAAATAAAACACCTTAAAATGGCATTTAATTTTGTGTCAAGAAAGTTTAATGAGTTTTCTGGATGGGTGAACTCAATCTTTTGTTTATTCCCTCCCTTTTCCTGCCTCCAGCTCTGGCACATCTGACATGTTAAGGCCCTCTTTAATTGGCTTTCTGTTTACGCTTGACTTCAAAACAAATGTAGGAAAGAGATAAACAGATTGAGAGGTGGACTGAGGTTGATGCATGGAGCTGCAAGCATAGCCTTTACGGTTGAATTCACAGGGATTTGTCAGGTTGAGAAACATATGTAGTGAATAAACATTTCTGACAGTTTTATTGATTTGAAGTTTATAGAGAGGACATTAAGTGATGGGAAAAGTAGGGAGAAATGGGGTCAGCAAATGACGAAAGCTTCATTCGTCATAGCTCACAAGGGCACAAGGAATTTCTGTCCTTTGTGAACACCCACCTCATCTCCTCCACTTCCAGTCTACTCTCTTCGTATTTTCTCTTCCACTCCATGGCTTCTCTCTCTTTCACAACAATCTGAAATAAGAAGAGTGTTAATTTACACACTTTACACCCTGGAAATTGTTAAACCAGTGTCATTCTGGGTAATCCAAATCTGGGATGTCCTTTGCCATGTTTCGCACTGTAAAAAATCTTAGAATTTGCATATTTATCAGGATAATATTATATTGAAGAAATGGAAGTAGTGACAAATCTTTTCTAGTGATGTACATCCGAGCAAAACAGTTTATCGAAAAAGATCAAATGTAAGGCATAGATTGGGTTCTATCCATCGGTTGTTGATTGGATTTTGAGATGTGGTTGTGAGTTTGCAAACAGTCATAAGAAAGGAATAAAATATTAAATATTACCTAACCCAGGACTTTAACCACTTTATTTACATTTACAGATTTACCTTAAAAAGTTACATTTTCATAAAATGTGAAATGACAAGACTAACATAGAGCTTTTTTATTTTTTATTGTGGTGTGGCATCATGCAGTGGGTGAGTATATACCTCTTCTCGGGCAATGTCAAGAGAGTGGTCCATGTCACGTGGCAGATGAGGGCTATCCCCTACAATGTATCCTGTTCGTGAATAGAGGGAGCTCTTCGGAACCCCGCTGTCCCCCGGTGAGGCCATTTCTCTCTGCTGCAGAATAGAAAGTTGTGGAGGAACCATGAAAAACCTGTGAGTTTATTTCTGTAGAACAACATTCACTGTACACATCTTGGAGGGAGGCAGCACATCATCTACAGGTTCTACTCAGCAAAGCCATAATGCCATGGAGAGCAGGCTCTTAGTTTGGGTTCAAAAGCCTCCAGCAGATTGCGACTGGCCCGCTGGAATGTTATGACCGACAATACCCAGTGTGAGATGGGTGTGAAAAGCTGTTTGTCATGAAATGTTTGCAGCTGTGACCAGGTCAGAGAGGAAATGCTGTGTCAGATGATGACTGCAGGAGTACAGGTTGATCCTTATGTTAGTTTCCGAAGTTTAATTAAAGTCCATGAAAAAAAGACTGTATCCTAAAAAACCTTTAATGCAACCAGCTACAAAAAAAGACTGTAAAAGACCATACAAAACACGCTATTTGCATATGTCCTACAGGAAAAGACCGACATGTTTTATGAATATCTGCTTCAAAAGGCACAAACAAAAGCAGAGATGTACTGTCAGTAAATGTACTGTAATTTAATAACTAACTTCTGAATATTCACATGTGCCATTTTCAGAAAGCAATAGTTTTCATAAGGCCTCTTTATAGCCAGTGATGGAGTGTAGTTACTGAATAATCATCATGTTTAGCCCTTAAACCCACTTGCTGAATAAAGCTGATTAATTCTTCCTAACAGAGCTGGTTTAGGAGATTAATTGAGCTTGACTCTTATACAAGGTAGGGGGCCATGTGTTAGGGTACAAATACAAAATGCCCACCACATGTTTGGTCTGCAAGGAGAATTTATGCCTAATACCATTTGCTGCATTATTGGAATGCACTCAGATCATGGAAGAGGCACATAGTCATATGTGAGGTACAAACTGCAAAATTAAATATATTTCATATATAATATTTAGAGTTGGAGTGATGATCTCAGATCTCCTATGACCACATACTGTACATTAAACATGGTCTAGATTTGAGTCTTGGCACTCACTGCATAACCTAATCTAGAATCTCCCTGAATGTGTGATCCAGCCCAAGAAAACACCATTGCAGAGGGGGAGAAATGAGCTGGAGGAATAACTCTAAATGCAAATGAGAAACAAAAGCTTTAAAAATGAATATTGCCAAAACAGAGTTCAGTACAGCATGGGGCTGAGATGTATTCCTGTTAATCTTCAGAGCAGCTGTGCATTTATTTCCATGAACGATAAATTACTGCTAATGAAAAGGTAAAATAAAGAACACGTCATGGAGAATGTGCTGAGGCAGCATGTGAAATGTGTCTGTGAGACTATTTCAGGAAGAGCGTTATCTAATAATGTATGTGAAAATATTGAATATTTTAAGAAGATCATCAATTCAGGGTAGTCATACTGAACCTCATTACTCCAGCTATATAATACAGTTTCACTCTTTTTATATATGGAAGCACTCCATAATCCTAAAATGTATTAATACTATTCTAGGAATACTTTTGATACATTAAAGATCAACTCTATTTTGGAAATTAAATCTAGAGGTTATTCAGGGGCAGAAACAATACCTGTGGAATACGGGACGTCCTGCGGCAGAGTTTGCTATCTGTCTGTGTGGAATTTCCTGCAGTTTTCTACAAAAATAACCACACTAGTTTTGACAGAGTGAGACAAAACCTATTACTCAAAAAAAAAAGTTATGAGATCTATAAAATGTTATGTGGATAGTCATATTAAAGGTGCTGTATGTAAGATTTTGACTCTAGTAAAGCATAAAAATACCATATGTTTGCAGATATTTAAGAAATATGCTAAGTTAACATACTTGTTAACAATGCTACAGAAAAACAGTTTTTCTCCTTTAAAAAAATGTGCGTTCCGGGCCGGAATGCCGGTCTTTGTTTTGACTTGTGAAACCCGCCCACTGCCAGTTTACCCAATTGTATTTTGGCACCCCAAGTTGACGAGTTGGCAGAAAGCACAGCATATTTCATTTCATTCACTGTCAAGTGCGCTCGGTCCTGTGTCATCAATCTGGCAACCTGCGTGTTCTTCAAGTCTGAGGAGGAGGGACCGGATGAAAAAAACCCTCTCCAATATTTAGAATTTGGACTGCAATACCTAGTTCAACCACTCGTTGTCAATCTTACATACAGCACCTTTAAATGTGTCTGAAAATGGGTTAGAGTTGATGTGTTTTTAATATGTATGCGGCTGTCCTTTAAAGAGTTTAGATTTATTTTTGAGGTAACAATTTGTCGTCAAAAGTTTGGTCAAAATGTTTTTTTTTTTGTTTGTTTGTTTGTTAGTTTTTTTGTTTTTGTTTTTATTAATGATTATGCTCAATAAGGCAGAATTTATTTGATTAAAAAAAACAGTAAAACGGTATTATTGTGAAATATTATTACATTTACTGTAATTTATTCCTGTGATCACAAAAGTTTTTTTTTACTACTGTGTCTGGTTCTAAGAATATAATGTTTATATATTTTAAATAGAAAAAGGACAATTGATGATTAATTTTTTTATGGTGCAGTGAACAAAAAGGACAAGAAAAGGATGAGATGTTTCTTGTCTTCAGACCTAGTGTTCTGACTAATGGTGGTTTAGTCTAAAGGTGGTACAGGGACAGTGGGATTAGAATATATGGACTAGACCTAGTTAGACTTTAGAGGGGACGTTTTCTGTCTTCTTACTTTAGCCATGTGAGAACTGTTGAGATTCCAGCGGCGTGGGCTGGGCTTCTTGAGGCGAGACTGTGAAGCGTGCAAGACAACATGATGAGAATGGAGTGGCAGAATTTGAGGCATGTTAGAGATGTTGTAGTACGTGTGCATGTTTGTGTATACGAGATTAGTCTGTTCATTCTATTTCCTGTACAGATGCTGAGACAGAGGAGACGGTCACTCATCCAACATGACTGAAAGCAGATCTGAGCTAAGCTTCATGTAAAGCCACGTCAGCGGCCTCAAACCAGGCATACATATGGTCTGTATACCCACTGTATTCAAATGAGTTAGTGTAAATTAGTAACAAATCGAAACCAGGAACTAGCATGAATGTGACAAGGAATTCAGCTATAAAAATTCTGTTTAGGATAAGCATATAAATTATGAAATCTGCAAACCATTCATATTTGATGTAATAATGTAGAGTCTATATACAGCATAAGTTTCCAAGTCACATTGACATTTGTTTCTATGGATCTCCTGTCCAAGCGAACATGCAGGATTGTCACAAAGCCCTGGGAAAAACACACCTCTTTTACTCAAGAGGGTGTTGGATTGGGAAAAAAGGAGCACCAATCAGGGGACAGGAGCCGGGATAAAGAACTGGGGTGAGATGTCACGTCCACAGTATGGTGAGGTAGTTTATGGGTGGGTATTCACACTCATACCCAAGGGTGCAGTCAGGGGGCTCGGTTCAGAAGGGGGTATCACACACACACACACTCGTGCTTGGACACACACTCACACGGGTGCGGGCTGGCTCAGCGCAGTACCTGAGGGGACACAGTGGACAAAGTGGGGCTCTGAGAGATGTTTTTGGCTACCTGCAGAGCCTCTATCCTCAGGGCTGCGAGCACCAGCTCCTCCTGGGCCACAAGGGAGGGTTGAGGGCAGGAAAGGGGGAGTGACCCATGAAGTGTGAATGGGGTAAGGAGGAAAAGAGGGGTTAGAGTTGTACCAGCCTCACGCAAATACTAAACCTGAGGGGGAAAAAAGCTTACAAATACTGTACACACACACACTGACACTCATACACATTTTACTGTGAACGTTGTGTATGTGGAGAGATCCATCGACTCTTTCGAGGAGTTTTATCACTTTTACTTTCAAAAGGATAAATCAGCCAAAATGAAAATTCTGTTTTTCAGTGGAACACAAATGGAGATATCAGAATGTCTAAAGAGATGCCTTGTAATAACAGTGAATGGGGACCAATAGCTCCATAGAACACCATAATAACAACATAAAAGTAGTCAAATTTCAGAAGACTTCAGAAGACTTGAAACTATAGTAAAAAAATTAAGATTAATGTTTTTGAAAAATAAGTCTCTTGTGCTCCCCAAGGATGCATTTATTTGATCGCAAATTCAGTAAAAACACTTACTGTATATTGTGAAACATTATTAACTTATTTAAATATATATATTACTTCATTTATTTCTCTGATGGCTTTAAGAAGGTCACATGATCCATCGAGAAACATTTTTATTATCATCAATTTTAAAAACAGTTGTGCTGCAAAATACTTTTGTGGAAACCATGATCTTTTGGGATTCTTTGATGAATAGAAAGTTCAAAAGAACAGCATTTATTAAAAACAAAATTCGTAATAATGTAAAATTCAATCAGTTTTGATCAATTTAATGCATCATTGCTGATTTTTTCTTTTTTTTAAACCATACTGACCCCAAACTTTTGAATTGTTGTGTACTATTAGTGTTTTTTTTTTACTCATTTCGGAGCTTGCCAGCCCAAGTGCCTATTTACTTCTAGGAATTAGGGCTTCTAGGAACTTGAGGAACCATAAATATGACAGAATTTTCCTTTTCGGTTGAACTATTCCTTTAACATCTCCTGACCCCCAGTACTAGGGGGCAAACAAAAAATGAGAGACAAAACAAAGCAGACAAGGAACATGAAAGACTGGAGGGACAAACAAACACACAGTGGAACACAGCTGAGTGAAGACACGCACTATCACACACACACAGCTGCAAAGGTCCAAGGAAGAAGAGATAGTTGGCTGGTAGGCTTCTCTCTACACACCTGCAGTTTTTGGGCGAAGGCAGTGGGGTTGGTCTCAGCCAGATCAGGCTCCAGGTAGCTGAGAGGGGCGGGTGAATCAGACAGTCTGTCTAAGAGGGGTAGATCTGAGGGATCCATGGGGGCCTGGATGGGGGACTGCGATGGGACCGAGAGCAGAAGAGGGACAAGAGGAGTAGGAGGTGTCTATGTGTCAGTGAGGCAAGCAAGCTTGTATGTAGCCTAGTGCATAATAAAACGTCTACAATGGGTTTACAAAGCTTATGAATAAACATTATGGGGTACTGATTCTGGTGGGGAGACCCTGAGTAAGCTGCAAGCCAAGCAAAATAATTGTCTTAAAGGGAGAGTTCATTAAAACATATATATATATTTTAAATCTGTCATTATTTACTAATTGGGAAACAGACCTTTATATAGAAAAGAGGCATTTACATTAGTCAAAATTACTCCTTTCAAGTTAAACTGAAAAAAATATACAGCATATGTTTTTGAAATAACATGGGGGTGAGTAAATAATGAAAGGATTTATTTACTGTATTTATTTAGGATGCACTGTCACTTTAAGACTGAAAGTAAAAATGTGTAGCACTGTAAAAGCACCAGGTGAGCTGTGCAATCATTATAAGTAACAAAATAAAAAAATAACCCCATCTTCACACAATTGTGGTGTTTTCTTGTGTTCTGACTGTACGAGCTCCAAATTATCTGAGATAATGAAATAAATACACCCTTAATGGCACTGATTCTTTTGGGGTTTGACTGGTTTGCACTTACCGCTCCATCTCTCTCATTGCTCTGTGTTCGACTCTGAGACTGGCTTTCTCTCTTTCTGCTTTTTTCTGAGGCCAAGGAATCATGAGCACCACGTGGTGGCAGCACAGGTGATTTCCCCTGCGAGATCTGAGCCTCCATCTCCTCAAAGCTCCTGTGAAGAATCAGACCAACACAATTTAACACATGGAATACACTGCCAAAGAAATGAGTAAATCATTTTCAAAGAGCCCATGAGAATTGAATTTTATGGCTTTCAGTCTAAGTTAGTCAATCTATATAGTACCTTCTCAGAAAAAAGGTACAGTGCTGTCACTGGGATGGTACCGTAATGTACAAAAGTTAAAAGGCACATTTTTGTAACGTATTCACCTCTAAATTATTCATATTAATACATTAAGGACACACATTGATACTTTAAAAGAACATAGTAGTAGCTTTTGAAAGGGTACCACCCCTGTGACAGATTTTACCTTTTTTTCTGAGAGTGTGGTCTACAGAATCTACCTTTAGAAAATATATATGTGCGTGTGTGTGCGTGTTTGATTTACCCAGTACAGGGAGAGTTTGGCTCTGAATCTTGCATTTTGGAAGTCTTTGTTGGACTCTCGGTCACAGAGTCCAGCTTTAGATAAAGTGATGGTTTCTTAACTGAGAGAGGCTGTAAAAAAACATACATGTATTCAGAAAAAACAAAGCACTGTAATTTAAAATTATTTTTTTTTTATTTTTTTAAGAAAATTTCCCTAAGTTTAGTGTGCTATGTAGATACTCACAGATGCGGAGGAGCCAATCTTTTCCATGTATTCAATCTCATAGTCTGTGACTGCAGAAAAGACAATAGGAAAAGACAATAGAGAAAATGAGAGAAGATACAACAGGTTAGATGTTTTATAAAGGTTATATAGGAATTAAAATAATATAAGGTTTTCAAAGATTATTCTTTCTATGCTGATCATCAGTTCAGACTGACAGAACCAATATGAGAGTGGCACTATAATTCATCTGCCTCTGTACTACTGACCCAGTTAGTTTCAGGCAGAAACTGCCCTAGGGTGCGAATGGTTCCCTGAAGGTCAAAGGCTAATAAAACGAGTCAGCTTTGGGTCATTTGGGATTGTAGGCAAACTTGTATCATGTGGGAAATTATCTGATGGGTGAATCTCACAAAACCATTTTACCCCAAAATCAACAGGGACAAAAAAAAGGTTTTATTTTTAGGACCATTACACTTATTTTGGACAGAAAAATCAAGGCTCATGATTAGAGATAATGTATTGACATAATAATTGACATAATAAGAGACTTTCTCACCATCACTCTGTGCTGGTAGACTGTTCTCACTGACAAAAGCTGTAAAGTCAGCTGGCTGTGGGAAGTCTTGGGGGTCAGAGTTCAACTCCACCTCTATGTCATGTCTAGTCCATTTGTGACTGGTGGAGGAAGCCAGTTTCTCCTCATCTGTGGCGTGATCTTGTGAGGGCTCGGGATTGGCATCAGGTGAGTGCTCCTGCAGGTGATTATGTGTGGGTGAAGTGGAGGGTGAAAGTGGAGAACACACAGGACAACACTGTTATGATATGAGGTGACAACGAAGGAGAAAAACAGATCATCTTCAAAATGAACATCTGCAGTGAATGTGTGAGTGTACTGTAGGTGAATGTACGCTCACGTCTTAACTTACTTGAGCAGATGGCTCAGTAACCTGAGTCCTCTTTGGTGATTTCTTCACTCTAAAAGTGTTACTGTTTAAGAAAACATGACAGAAATTTGTGGTTATTCTTAAACTTTCAATGTAGAACAAAATACAACATCCAACGATTATTTTTGACAGATGCTGTACAGATAATGTTCTACTGAATAAAAGTTTTAGTTAAATAATACATACCTGTTTTGTTGTTCCAATAAAGGTATTAAATAACCTTTTGACCATGCAAATATATTGTAATTCTTACAGTAAACGATGGATCATATTATTAAGGATTAAATCTCTTGAGTTAATCATGATTGATTGGGATATATCAAATATACAGTATGTTTTTAGGTTTTTAGTTTTCTTGTGCAAATGCGTTTTTTTTATTATTATTGTAAACATACTTTTTTTGCTAATGCAGTCTTTACGAATGGAACCATGGCAAGAAATTAAGACCAACAGATAGTAGAGATTATTTGGAAATATGCTTCGCTAAATTATGGTGATTATGCAGTACAGATTTGTGGTTTAGAAAATAAAAACAAAAAGATCTGTAATACTCCACAGTCTCTGCCCTGACCCAGTTGGTTTTAATCCCTGTAGCCCCTACTAAATCGCTCAGTGACCCAAGAAAGTGACAGATGCCTCATATAACAGAAGCATTTTAAATCCTATTCTGTTGCTGTTGTTGGCACATTTCCTAGTTTAAGTGTGATGTTAATATTTTAGGAGTATTACTTTACTCCTCATGTCAAATCTGAAAAGATATTTGTCCTGAAAAAAAAAATGTTGAAAACCTAGAATTGTGTGAGAACCATAGAGGAACTATAGAGGAAAGTTTGCAGCTAAGCAAAATATATTAAATGGATTAATCAAAAACAGAATCAAATGATCCAGTAAACTCCCAGATTGAAAGTAATATTACTTAAAACTGCTCCTTATTATATGTGCAGGGGGTCTTAGAGAAGGAAAATAATGTCTTGCTCATATGCACAATAAAAATTCCCTTGTCAACATTCCGGGTCACAGTTTCTGCTTTCTAGCAATAAAACCTGCAATGTTTATTATCCACTTGGCCACCCTAAGGAGGTAAGATTTTTTAAATGAGTCTCATAAAAATGTCTGGCTTAGGAATTCATTCAGAAATTTTAGAGATAAACTATCGATCTTCTTTGACAAAAAACTAAACTCAACAAAGCTCCACTTGGATCACATGCACATAGTATCACAATCAGTTTGTACCCTTGTGTGCACTAGCATGCCTGAATCGACTGCACTTCTTTGAGGGTCCATTAGATGGCAACAGAGTCTCATTGGAGAATATCAAACATGGAGCTGAAGAAGATGGAGGTGACGTGGAATGATGTGATGAGAAATCAGTCATGTGTATTAAGCTAAATGACAAAACAACTGACAATGAGCTCATGAGTTAAAACATGTTAAAGTGGCATTTTATGTTAGCTATATAATTACTGATGCTGATTTTTCCACCATCTCCCTACTTACAAGAAACAACACAGAGAAGAGACATTGCTGGATTTCCTGTGATACATGAGATCAACAGACATGTGGCAGAGGTTGACAAACAAGAACTAACACCCACTTACATCTGATAATTTAGAAATATACACAAGAAAATATACAACAATTAGAAACCATGCACTACAATGGATGATGTACTTTGAAATGAAATGAAATCAGACTTACGATTTGAGAGGCTTCTTCTTGTTTTTGGCAGGTTTGTTCTGGTTGTGATCCTCCAACTCAGCAATGTTATCATTGTCATTCTCGTTGTCGTTGGATTTGTCAAAAGTTTTTGGAGGTGAGTTTCCCATCTTGTTGGGAGATTTAAAGGTATCGATTGAGCCATCAAAGGAGTCTGGATCAAAGTTGTAAGATCTTCTAGACAGGCCAGGAGAGTTGGGGATGCCAGTGTTTGAAGAAAATGGATTAAAGTTAGGGTCATCCCACTTGTTGGGATCAAAGTTATATGACCCCTTGGGGATCGGGATGTCATCAATGTCATTTGAAAGTGCAGGGACAGGTGCATTGTCTAGCTGCTCTATCTGGGATGGAGGGGCCTTCTTAATCCCCAGTCTGGGCTTTCGGATGGGCATCTTGGCCCCTGGTTTCTTGCCTAGGTTTTTAGGAGGAGGAGTACTGCGTGGTGCCTCTTCACTGTCCTCTGAATAGTCAAACTCCAGTCTGACTGGTTGGCGTTTGGTGTTTGGCTGTTCCTCAATGCTGATGGGTTGCTCTTTAGCAGTGGAAGAGGCACGAGGCTCCTCTACAGCAACAGGAGTGTCTGAGACCGATGTAAAGTCGGCTTTCTTCCCCAAGACCGGGGAGTTAGCAACTTTACTACCTCCTGTACTGAATGGGTCAATATTCTCAAAGTTGTCCGGATCCCATTTGTAGGAGGCACTGGGAGGGATAGGAGACTCCTCGTCGGGAACAGTTGGAGCCTCAGGTACTGGATCAGGAAGCGCCGGTTGGAGCTGACTTGATATTGAGCTGGCAGTGACCTCCTCAGCCAAAGGTGGAGGACTTTCAACTTGAGACTTTATCCTATTCCTCCGTAGGGTTCCAGCAGGACTAGGACTAGGGCTGGGAGAAGAGCTAACCCTCTCTTGGGTTTGCAAGGGGCTTTCAGGCTGTGGTTTCCCTCTCTTTTTCTCCTCTGGCGTGCTGCTAGAGGAGACTGTTTTGGGAGAGGTATGCTCTGGATTTGAGTTCTGCCGGGAAAGAGGTTTCTTCTTTAGGGAACCTGGACGGGGCTTCTTCACTTTACGAAGAGTTCCCGGAGCACTTTCTGTTCCTATGCTGAAGGACTCTGTTCGTGGGTGAATGGGTTTGTCGAAGGTTCCTCCTGAGAATTTGTCTCCTGGGCTCTCTAACTCACCTGACTGTAGGCTTAGAGAGCGGGTAAGAGGCGCTCGACTTGATGGCCCAGACCCAAAATTTGATTCTGGTAAGGGATCATTAGCAATTAAGTAATCTAGGTTGTAGGTGCCACTAGCAGCTATTGGTTTGTCCTCATCAAAGACTATAGACTGAGAGCGACTGGGAGATTTAAGCTGATTTGGGTCTTGAGCTTCGCTGGCAGAGATGACAGCAGTGGAAGCTGTGAAGACAGAGAATGACATGTTACTATACATTTTGAAAACAGATCATGCTTTCAAGTAGATCACAGAAGAGAACTCACATATGCATTTAAATTATTTTATGTTATATAACAACTGCAGAACTGAAGAAGAATAGAGTGCAAAAAGTACTAGTAACGTTTGTTAGTTTTGTTTTGATTTGTTTTTCTAGATCTTTCTTTAAAAAAGTTCAGTAGCAATACATTGTATATCCACTAGAGAGAGTACAAGTGCAGTGTTTGATAACAAAGACCACAGTACTCCTGTCTCAGAATAATGGAAGTGAAAAGGCAGCCCTTTCTTGTTTTTTCTTCTCCTTTTTTTTTTCAATAAGAACAAGAAATGAAAAAAATAACAAGAATACTGTTTAAATAAAAGACATGAGGAAAAACAAAAGTATTGATTAAAGAATTAATTAGACCTCCATATCTTTGTTTCCAACAAAGCACAAACTGACATCTAAACTTTGCATATACCATAGCCATATAACATAGATACAAGGATACAAATAACTATACATATCTACTAAGCTTAGCTTTTCTTATCATTTCCTGGGTTTTAGGGTTAAGAATAGTTAATAATAAATTATGTTTTCAGGTTTACTATTTATTGTTGCTCTGTGCTCTCTGCTAGTGTAAAGTATTTACTTTCTATTGTCTGTCATTTAATATACTGTCCATATTTTACTTTATATTAAATATTTAATATTTAATACATTTGTTCAAAACAAGACACCATGACAATATTTGTCAGTGTCCTGTAATTTTAATCATTTTAAAGTTCAGTAAACACTCCTGAAGCAATTCAAAAAAATTAAAACAATTTGACTCCACATAAGACTATCTGTGTGTGAATTGTGATGGAATGGAGATCTAAACGTACCTGTGTGTTCTTGGGACAATGCCTCCGAGTTGGTGTAGGGGGGCTCTGTTGGGGGCACTGGTGAGGAAGCAGACTTCACAGGGGTGGTGGACTCAGGGGTTTCGAAAGCTCCGTCTGAGTCTGAACTCCTGCGAAAAAACAGTGTGTCAGAAGAAGGTCTGAATATATTGAATTAAGAGTTGATTTGATAATCTCATTGAAGTATAAACATCAAGTCTGTTTTGTTTTCATACAACGAAGCTGCATATCATATCCAGTGCCGATACAGCAAACAAGTAACATCAATTTATGAGACAACACATCACAGCTCATATTTACACTACAGGATCAAATAAATTCAAATACACCTATTAAATAATCATTCATTGTGTGCCAGACCTTATAAACAAACGCCTGCATCAGCATGTGTCTAGTAGGACCTGGTGGATTATTACAGATGGAAATTAAAGCACTGAACCTGCAGCTAGGAGACCAAAAACAGCAGCTCAAACACATATTATGCTCAGCAATGGAGTCTTTTTTTAACTACTGAGTATCACAGTTGACGTGCTATTTTCACACATTTTTCATTTCAGTCAAGACTACACATTTTGCTTTATACGACAATATAACAAAATATCAGTTTGTGAACGTTTTCGGTCTTGGCATCAGCATATACTGTAATACACAAATCTGACACAATATGTGATAACGCAGGCGAACATACAGCAACAGTTCAAATACAGCAACAAAGGCGCAGCCTCAGACAGATGTGCAGACCCCCACCCAGTCTCACCGCATTAGTCCCTGTCCTTTCTCTGCTGTTATCCCACGCTCACCTCTGCCTGCCTTGGATCATGTAATCATGCTTGGAGGTCCAGCTGAGACGCCGGAGGAGTCCTATGGCTGGGTCTGCCCCATCCTCTCCAGATGTCCCTCCCAGCAGCGTGTCCCAGCCCCAGCGAGCCCACTGCAGCGGAGACAGAGCCTGCCACGAGCTCACTGCCATATCTGCCACCGATTACAGCCTCACGGTCACTCATACACCTTTTCCCTATTCCCAATGGCAATTCCTGAAATATGAAGCTTTGATTCTATCCCTTTGTGTATAACACACCGTCTTTCCCTCTTTTTTAATATTGTACGCGCTCTCTCTCTCTTCAGTCTATCACTGAAGGTGGGCTTCATCCAAATGCAGCCCGTTGCGGATACTCGCCACTTGCAGACTCACTGTTTGGCTCTCTCTCTCCCTTTAACACATCCTCAGGCACGTTTCCCTCCCCCACAGTCAGGACAGAAGCAGACTTCCCACTCAGGCCGCTGTAATGTAAAGAAAATCTGTGTTTTTTATATAATCAATGTTTTTTTTATTATTATTATTATTTCTCCATCTTATTCATTTATTTCTAGCTGAAATATCCAGCTGTATTGCAAGTATAGAACAAAACAGGATTTTTTTTCAATTTCATGGTTTCAATCATGATTCTCTTTGTTTAAACTCATGTTTTCATTATTACTAACTACAGCAGGGACTTGGCTGGAGTCATACGCTCAGTTTTGCTGCATAAAACTGATGAATGTACAGATGCTTTCAGTGCAGTGAACACACCCATTCCATGCTTAAAAAAAAAAAAAAAAAAACCTGATTGTGTTTTTGATGCTAGTCCTCAGCAACACAAACTAGACCAGTAGCAAATCAGCAGAAACCAGCCTTCTGGTGTCTTCCGTAGGAATGAGTGAATAAAATCGAATCAAATTCGATTAAAGTACTCTTTCATCTAGACCTGAATAATTGACACAAAAATTTAATCTTTACCGTAGCTTTGAAATTATTATAATTTTTTTTAAGGGTCCTGTCTGTATTTTGTTTATGTGATAAAGTCTTGTAATTGTGAGTGAACCAGCTGTAACAACAGAGTTATATCGTATTGTATCGTATGATTCTGTATCTGAACAGTGTACACTTACAAACATGATGTCACGTTTTGGTTGTATTTGGTTTGTTTTCTCTGTGTTCCAGTTTGTCTGTGTTTCCATGGTTTTTGATTAATTAGCTCCACACCTGTTTCAGTTCTCCCTAATTACATTTCCAGTCCTGTGTTCTGCTCTGGTTCTTTGTCTGCTATTGTTTTTGTCTACGGGTTGTGTTACCCCTTACTCCTGTATTCCTTCTGTTTCTTATGTGGATATATCATTAAAGGACTCCTCGTGCACTTTTACTTGCACAAAACCATTGTGGTCCTGAGGAGGATTTTGCCGCTTTCGTGGAGTTGGTGCTGGAGAGAAATAGACTGTATTTCTGCATCTGCCCTGCCAAGAGGGACATCTCCATACCCACTCACGAACCAGTGACCAGTCAGCCGTCATCCCGCTGCACAGAACTATTGCCAGAGCCCACCACAGATGGAGAGCCTGAGCCTGCCACGACACATGAGCCAGCGCACATACCCACAACTGAGACTATCATCGCCCCGGAGCCTGAGCCTCTAGAATGTTCTGACCAAGTGCTTGAGCCGGAAACACCATTTTGGTGGAGATAGAGGGCTTGGAGGGAAGCCCCGCCCACACTCCTGCAGCTGAGGGTGAGCTGCAACTGGCCACTAGACTATATATTGAGGAACTTATGGCCATCTTTGAACTATGCCCCTTTCCTATTGCCTGTCCCTCACCTGCCCCACGCCCACCTCTGAACCCTGATCCTCCCTGCTATGTTAGACTGATTTTGTCTGTGCAAGGACGCGCCGTTCCAGTAGGGAGAGAAATGTAATGTTTCGGTTGTATTTGGTTTGGCTTCTCTGCATTCCAGTTCACCTGTGTTCCCTTGTTCCGTGTTTTTTTTTTTTTTTTTGATTAGTGAGCTCTGCACTTGTTTCAGTTCTCCCTGATTACATTTCCAGTTCTCAAGTCCTGTGTTCTACCCTGGTCCTTTGTCTGCTATTGTTTTTGTCTACAGGTTGTGCTACCCCTTGCTCCTGGATTCCTTCTTTTTCTTTTTTGGATATCATTTAAGGAATGTTTTTGGATTTTTCCTGCATTGTGCGCTTTTACCTGCACAAAACCATTACACATGAGTCACATTTCTCAGCATGTCAAAATGATTGTCTTCCAATGGTGCTAAATCAACTTTTTACAGTCAGTCAACAGTTCATTTAAATACTGTACCTACAGTGTATTTAAAATAAACAGATGCCAAAAATGACATATGCCTGCTGATGTGACGACTGACAATACCCAGCAGTTTATTAGCAAAATAAGAGATTTTCTCTTCATTGCACTGCTAACCTCAGCAAAATGAACGGAAGTAGTCAATATCTTTCCTGACGAACACATACAAAGCACATACATGCTTGCTGATCATATAATTTTATTTAAAATACATTAATGCACGGTAAATGGCAAAAGCCCCTCTGCATTGCAACTACTCTGAGAAATTAGTAACAATGGCTTTTCATTAAAGGTGTAAGTGGATATACTGGGAATGAATGAATGAGAGGTTACAATAATCAATAAGTACAGATCAAATCCAAAATCATTGGGATACAATACTCTAATATGATACAGGTAGAGAATTAGAGCAATGCAAACAGTATGCTCCTTTCAAGTGCTGCAATATATACAGATGGCAAGGAGTGAATTTCAAAAGACTTCCAGTCTAATTTTACAGCTTTCAGTGTGTTAATGACATTGGGTGAGATAATTATCAGTTGATGAGCTTTTCAGCCCAAACAGGGATGCTTTCACATATCTGGCAAACACACTGTTGCCATGGTGACAGTGCTCTCTAGATATATGTATGCTCCCATGTGCAAGACAACGCACACACTGGCAACGTGCCTCATATATCCTTCTCTTACACATAGATCCACATATGTACAGGAAGTTTATTAGCACATATAAAAACCCATTTATTTTGTGGTATGGGAATATAAAATGCTGATTTATTTCTGAAAAGTCTGCAGAGGAAATTAGGTGGAACGCTGTATCATCAAGCTTATGTTTCTCTCAGGGGTTTTAAAAATACTAAGAATGGGTTTTCCACATATCTGAAACTCTCCTCTAGATGGTGGAAAAATATATAAAATGCATCTCTGTTAATTTAGTCTTACTGAACACTTTTTATTAATGCTACTGAGACAGGGGTAATTGCAAATGCAAGCTGTACTTTTAAAATGCAGTAAATGAAAATAATCAGCAAGAATCTACATATGCCGCAGGGTCAAAATATCCAGTAAACAAGTAAACAATAAATGAGTTGTAACAATGTGAAAAGCTAAAGGAGACAGAAGACAGAAGACATGAGGGAGTTTTAGGAGAATTCGTCTGCATGGAGACAGCCAGGCTTGTCTGGCACAGAACAGCACTGCTTGGTTCCAGCCACAGACACTGCTGTGAGTGTGACAACCCACGAGGTTGTTCAAACAAAGCTAACCTAAACCAAGCTATTAGTCTGTCACAGAGGAGAGTGATTAAGAAGCAGATCTATAATCACATCTGCTAATAACAGTGTTAACATATGACTTACACAATACTCCAGCAGATCATATTGTGTGCATCTTCTAAAATTCTAATTGTAAGCATAACTGAGCTCGAAATGGGCTTAAGAAAAGAGCATCTTGGTAAAATAAATAAATAAATGATTTGCTCATTTTTATGACAGAGGGTACAGGGTGTACCAGTAGAGGGAGACAAAGACTGTGTTCCAACTAGAATACTAGCATATGGCCAACTGGTGTGTGTGCATGTTGTGCTATGGAAATTGTAAATAGAATGCTAATATTCTATTTCAAACATAGGCCCAGTTTCCAGTCCTAAATTAGAAGTTAAATTTAAGTTTACCTAAAGTAAAAAAGAATACATTTTTTCATCCAAAATCAGGAGGGAATATACACATATCTCAAAATTACCAATGGCTATCACAGTGCTTTATGAGGTAATCACTCCTTTTGGCAGTTTTACAGAGATATAGTGGCATAATTCCATGCAGCTCAAGTTGAAGTTACTCTCAGTGTGCAATGAACTTTCCCAGTCTTGATAATAAATGATTCAGTTCCACATAAGGTGTGATGCAAACATCATGCTAACTATATCATGTGTAAATTAGTACAAATAAAATTCAAGTCAGAAATCTTGGCAGTGCATATAAACTACAGGATCAAGGTTCCTCAGCAAAGAACTCCTTCCTCTCTGGAGGGATGCAACAATATTCCAGCTTTCATCACCAGAACTATCAAATTATTCAGCCATACTTTCAATATTTCATGTATACTAGATCTCCTGCAGCACTGAGCTTATTTAATAGTCTAAGAGGCTTTAAGGAGTGATGGAAGACATGGAGAGAGTATAGCTGGTCATATGCATCACCAAACCGGACATCACAAAGCTGATTCACCACATGTTGATCTTTTTGACTGGGTTGGGGTTGGTTGTCAAAAGAGATAGTGGATGTCTTATGGACTCGTGTTGACATCACACAGTGAGAATACCGTTGGAACAAAAGGACATATGATCGCTGGATGCCCCTATGTCAGCCCTATTGTAACATCTCATGATACTGCATGAATACCAGAATGCTCCTCACAGCACAATAGCAAACTCCAGATAACCTGGATGTCACAGAAGAGGTGGTTGGCCAATAGTAGGCTACATGCTCAAATATGTATATGCAAGTCAAACAGTTGAAAAGTTAAAAGAATGTGCAGGTCACATGATTACAGACTTCAGAGTTGAATGCTTAGCAGTGCATCACATGTTTCCCAGTAGATCTGAATGTCAGTGCTCATGATATGGCATCAGTATTCAGAAGTAGGTAAGTGGAATATAAATAAAGATCTTTTCATTAAAAGACTAAGAAACATTACAGTGTAATGAGGATACAGATATTGTTCATAATGGAATATGTTTCATTTAGATATTTTGCCACTAAACTGATATGAAAAATGGAAAAGAAATGGAATTATGGTGTAAAAGAAAGACAAAATATATAGTATTAAAAATAAAAAAAAATCCCAGAAGCCAGATTTGAATGTGTGCTCCCTTAGCACCATAGCTTAATTCAAATCTGGTTGAAGTACTCCATCTAAAAAAGTTTGGGGTCAGTGTTCTTTTGTTTATTTTTTTAGAAATGTATACTTTTATTTAGCAAGGGGACATTAAATTGATGAAAAGTGGTATATATATATATATATATATATATATATATATATATATATATATATATATATATATATATATACATATACATACCGTATATAGTTTTAATGTATTTTTAAAAACCATAAAACTGGCTAAAAAACGATAAATGTTTTTTACAGTACAGTATATATATATATATATATATATATATATATATATATATATATATATATATATATATATATATATATTAATAATGAAGATGGGATATAAGTGCATCAAGTGCATTACATTACTTAAGCAGAAGTGAAGACAACTCTTGGTGAATGGTGAACAAATTTTGTAAAAATAAGGCCTTGTATAGGAAATTAAAATGTTGGATTATGAATTCAAAATTTTTTAAAAGGCAATGCTAAAAGCTTCTTCCACCAGATTCCATTCTGTCATGATGTGCTACTTTTACAGTAGGTGAAATAAATGACAAATCTAATAATACAAAGCTTTTAGAGTTGAGGTTCAAACTCCCACATAAACTATGCAGGTACTGTTATGTAATAATTCTCAAAAGGGGATTGCATAAGCCAAACTTTAGATGCTAAAAGCTATGTTAGTCATGGCTCAATGAGCAGCACTGTATGGTGCTACAATACTTTTACTTAAAGCACAGACCTCAAGAGCAGGTTCAGACTTTCCCATCATCCCCAGCTGTGTTGCCTGAAAGTTCCAGGTTTTTTTAAACAAAGGTCAGTTACAACAGTCAAATAACCATTGTGGCCGATAGGATAAGAATTAAATACAGTAGAACACCTTAGGTGTTAAAATGATAGAAAGACACACAGTTGTTTAATAGACTATTATAAAGGCATAGTTGCACAAAAATAACATTTTTGTCATCGAGTAATTACCCTCATGTTGTTTTAAACTTGTATGGGTTTATTTCTTAAGAGCAACACAAAAGGAGCAGAATGTCTGAACTGCTCTTTTCCATACAATAAAAGTGGATAGGGACCAGGGTCTGTCAAGTTCCAAAAAAGGTCAAAAGAGGACCATAAATGCATAATAAAACTAGTCAGTATGACTTGCAAGCTATATTTTAAATCTACTGAAGCAATATGAAGGCTTTGTTCAGGCTGACTGAAATTTAAGTCATTATTTACTAAATATTTGGCCTTGGAAATCTGAGCTCACCATTTACATTCATTGTATGGAAAACAGTAGCTTAGGCACTCTACAATATATCTTGTTTTGTGTTCCACAAAAGAAAGAAATAATGTGTTTTTCTACTGCAAATGATGACAGAATGTTCATTTTGGGTGAATCATTCCTTTAGATTTACAGCAGGCTTATATCACAAACACGCATGCAGAAACACCACTCCACCTACACAAAATGTTTGTCATGATCAATTCCATTCTGCTTTTCTGAATGTCTACAGCATAAATAGCCTCACTCTCTCTCTCTCTTTCCCCCTCCCCCTTTTCTCCAACACATCTCAGTGTTCTATTTCAGCAGCATCTCTCTCATTCTCTCAATGCTGCAGCATTAGTCTCCATCCCCCACAGAAAAACACATCTCTCTCCTATTAAATACAGCCATAACTCCCCCGTCCAGACGTCTGCAAGCCCGCCAGACTGGAACACACACGTCAATATGCAAAAGCACATACATAGCCTTACTACCGCCAGTAAACGGCTAATGTAAATAAACATGATGTCTGATCGTGACATCACAAAGACACAATAACAATCCCCTCCTCTTTTGTGTGTGCCGTTTCTCTGACAAACACCACACTTATTACCTATTTCTCACAGCACAGGCATCGCTGAAGGAATACTCACATGCAGACTCAAACCAGGTGAACAAATCAGGCACTTGAATTCAACAACAACAACGACAACGAGGTCGTCAAGAATCTTCCTATCTGCTCCTCTGGTTCTTACTCACATGCTCTCGGGACGCTCCTGAGAGGGACAGGGGGGCTGTCCGTTCTCAGCGGACTCCACTGCTCCCATCCTCTGCTATATGATCTCCACTGGCACCCGTCTCCCTCCTCCTCCCCCCAACCTGCGCCTCCTGTTTCTCCACGTCTCTCGTCCTGAGGGCCCTTGAGCTGGCGTCAGACACACGCTGCTTTGCTGCAGTAGATCCGGAGTAGATGGCATCAGGGGCATACAGGCGCCCTGCTCTCAGCCCTCAGCATCCCTTCCTTTCGCTCTCTCTGACTCTGTCTACATTGCATTAGGGGAAGGCTATATCTCTATCTGTATCCTTGGCAACAATAGAACAGGACTGTATTGCCTTATGGGTAGAGATGTGGAAGGATGTGTAGAGCAAGAGAAGGAGGAGGGAATAAGCGATGCTCCTGCTCTCTAGTCTTCAACTCTGTCTTCTCATTGGCTTGTTGTGGTGCTTGGCGAAGTGGCTGCTTGTTTTCTCCATAACCCCTCCCTCTCTAACACTCCCACTCTCTCTCGCTCTCCCCAGGGAACGGAGTGCTTTAAAAGATGAGCAGCTTTTCCCTGTCGATTTGAGGTCTCTTGTGCCGATCAGCACAGTGAATGTAAACAATAGCTGACCTCACGCCAAGCTGAAAGACACAGGTCTCTTTTTCACACACCGAGACAGAAACTGAGGCATGTGGTCAATCCTGTCTTTTGTTATGCAACACCGTTTACAGTTTCTCTCTGGTTATTAAGTTATTCAGTTTTATTTGTATTTTTTTGCCCTAAATCACACAACTAACTCTCCCCTGTTAAAATAGAGTGACACAGCAGGTTACTCACATTACAGAAACTTAACTGAATAACTTAATAACCTAATGGTCTGTTTTGAGTCTGAGAGACCCTAGGGCATTTAGTAGTATCTTGAAAAATATACTTCAAAAAATGAAGAAAAAAAGGAAAATTTTATAATAAAATTGAAAATTTGACTCTCTGATCTTCAACTGCTGTTCTTTCATAGGTTTCAAATCTAGGTAGGTATCAAGTCATGATATATTAACCCCCATGAAAACAAAAAGACCTGGCAGAAAGCAGTCATCAGTCCCAATGTGCTCAAATGACAGATATATTCAAATTCGCAATAAATATGTTATGAAATGGGTCTGGAAAAATTAAAATTAGAATGAAAATGAGACAACTCAAAAAAAAGAGATTACGAGCCTGAAGGGGACCAGAAGCGATTCTCAGAGGTCGAGCTAATCCATATTGATTAACAGCATGAGACAGCAGCAGTTGTGGGAAATTGGGACATTGGTGGGGGCATCTGAAACATGAGGATTATTAATCTATTGTTCACTCATGAGAAAGCAGAACAAAGAGCTTTTCGCACAGATCTGCCTAGTATAGAGCCTGAGGACTGTACACAGTGTGAGGAAAGTCTTCATGCCCCAAAGTTAACCGAAGCTTTGTTATGTTCATGTGTTTGTATATGATATGGATATGAACCACTAAAGAAACAGAGATTAGCTAGCCTAAATTAAGATAAACCTGAAACCCTGAGCCAGGGGCCTTTTCACAAAAAAAGGAAAGTGGGCAGTGACTCTTCAGGAAAAATGTATGCAAGATAAAATATTTCATAAACCATTCATTTTTCTACAGCAACACTATCCACCAAACAACAGCAGTGGATAAGGTAATGCTCATTGAATTTTCATTGAGCTTTAATGGCGTGGTGTGAATGTGAGGGAGCAGCGGTGAAAACTCCTACAAGCCTCATTATAACTGCTCCGTTATCTGAGAATTTGTTGACTAATGGTCCAAAAAGAAGGTGGCAAAAAATAAAATCAAGGCATGCATTTTTAATGTACTATTTATTTGAAATGTTTTCTTTAATAAATAGTATGCTTACATGAGCATGAAATATCACAGTACAAGTAGCAAGGTAAATAATGACCCATATGCCTTTAGCCCAGAGAAAAAACTGGTATTAGACAGGAAGAAAAAAATATTTCTTCTAAAGGTCCACTGCCTGCCATTAACAAAACTTTTTGAAAATAGAAGATAAAAAGCAGAAAGTAAAAACATGCACCTGTACACAAAGGGTGATAATTCTGTAGCTTGAGGGTTTTCACACAAAGGAGATTCAATGGCATGTTTAAGGCTCTATGATAGTCAAGGTCACTGGTTCTGTAGCCAACCATCCTAATGCTGGAGACCGCTAGTCTGTTCAAACCTCTCATCATATTATGGCTTCCCTTCTCTCAGCTCAGCGATTTAAGGATGTATGCTTTATTATTTCTATAAAATTCTGTGCCTGTAGAGGAACACAGTGTTCTGCAGCATATATATGCAGCTATTGTTTTCTTCTCATCAGAAGCCAGGGGCTACTTTTCTCTCACTCAGATTTTTAAGAGCAAAAGTGATGAAAAAACACAGCCGTCCATTATAAATTATAGCAACAGCGAAGGGCTTTTAAAAGACCTGTCACAAATTGAATAGCTGTCTGTGTCAGACAGCTGGAAGACATGTGACAACTCATTATTTTACAATAAAAGATATTTTAAAAAATGCTGTCACAGGCAGAGTGAGAGTGTATAGTGTGTACTGAAAACTTCATCCTATGCTCAGATGCAGGAAATTGAAAATTAAATTTTCAAGCAGTGCAGCCACTGAAAGATATTGCAAGGGCAGTTTTTTTAAAGATTCATAACATGGGCTTTTAGTATCTAGGCTGAACTAACAGTCAAACATAGAATATGAATAAGGAGAGCATATTTAGTTATTTCTTTTTGGTCTGGGAGCCATATTCATATTTGCTATGAATTATGGATCAGTCAGTTGTTTTTTTTATTCATTAACTCAACAAGTTAAGTTAAATGACCATAAAACCCTTCAGTTTGGCACCAGTATAAGGAATACAGATATATATGGCTACATTTTGCCAATACAAACATGTAAATGTGTACCTGAGTGTGTCCTAAAAACTGAACTGTACTGTGTTCAAATACTGGCATCTTAAATATCCAGTAGTGAATACAAAAGCATACATAATACAAATGACCTTCCAAAGAGAAAAAAATGTAAGAGTGTGAGAGAAATGAAAAAGACAGATTGCCCTTTGTAGTTGTTTGCAAAAGGAACAGGCTTCATTCCCCTAATGGATTTTTTATGTTGAGATGCATCAAGCTGGTGCCCCAGGGCATCAGTTTATATTTGGCTGGATGGTGGTGCACTCCTGAAATAAATCTCATTATGCAAATGCTGCGTTTTACATGTGAGATCTTTAGATTAAGTTCTTGCATCTGCATTCTGCATCCCTTTATGGGTAGATAAGATGTACATTTCAGGGTACTGCACCAGCTACAAACTAAAGGTACAATTTTTTCACATTTTTTGCATACAATGTAGGACGGTTTTTAGGCTGTATTCCTGTTCTGATGTGTGTTTACAAGCTGTGTGCTGCAGTGGGCAGCAGAGTTCAGTTCCAGCACTGAAAAAAAACACATCCACACTTTCTCGCCCTCTGCTGTCTGATAGAAGAAATGCATGTTGAGCTCATCGCCAGTCAACGTGGCTGAGTCATTCTGCTCTCTATCCAAACACTGCACAGCCTCCGACTGATGTGAAAACGTTTACAACAATGTGCACAAATGGAAATGAGTCACCTACAATAGTAGCAGCACACTCCATGACAATACAGTATCTTAAATCCACACAGAAAAGTGACTTCAACTGCCAAAATCACACTGAAACAGTGGGTTAAAACGAAAATATCTACTGTATAAAAGGGAATTTTGTCTTGAGAAAAAGCTAGAATCATTTGCTTAGATACTTTGTTTTACATTTTGTTGTATAACAAGTGGCTGTAATGAATTTCAAACATTTTAATCAATAATTTAAGATAATTTTAGGGCCAATATATTCTTTATATACAGTGATGTAAAGATGCATACAAAGCCTGGTGCCAATAGTCTTCATGGTAAATTAATTTCTGGGTGCTTCAATTCTTTCAGATGCAGAGGAAACAGGGTGTAATGAGGAACTCTGTGTACAGTTCTGTACATACAGTACGTGTCACAAATCCCTCAGGATCATCACTGCTATTATTATCAGCAGCACAGTCAACAAAATAATACAGTCAGATCTATTTAATTCAATCTAATCAGTACTCATTAGTTTGATAGTTCAGAACACCCTCGTGTGAACTGTATTGCCCATGCAGGGAGGGCATATGAGTGGCAAAATCATCCAAGGATCTTAAAATAACCACAAAGCAAAAATAATATGAAACTAAATTTGAGCGTACAGTATCTCTACACTTATGGCATCCTCACAATCTTCTAAAGAGGAAAAACTGTACACTGTTAAATAATCAGTTAACACACTCGGCAAATGATCATATCCTACCTTGCTGGAGGCTCAGAGTGTTGGAGCTGTTGGATTTGAGGAGACACAGGGGCAGCAGGGGGAGCCTCGGCTAGACCAGAAGGAGCAGGAGGAAGGGTCTGAGGCTCAGGGGGAGCCCTGTCCGGAGGGGTAGGGGGCGGTGTAGGGAACTCGACCGTGTCTTGGAGCAGGAGGGCAGGGAGGGTAGGAGCAGTGTCCTGCTGTGGTAGGGGTAATAAGGGAGATGGGACAGACTCACTGCTCTCAGCAGCCTCTACCAGAGGAGACCTGCACAACACCACAAATACACAGGAGAACACATAAACACAGGGAACGGTGAGGAGAGACGCACCTATGAAATCGATAATTTCAGAACTATTATCATAGCACACAACAGAAACACGTTTTTTGCCACTCAGATTTCAGATATCAACTAAGCTTTTATTCCATTTATTTATTTATTTATTTATTTATTTATTTATTTATTTATTGTTGTTGTTGTTGTTGTTGTTGTTGTTATTAAACAATTCTCACAACTAAGAGAAATAAATAAATAGTCTACCATTCAAAAGATTGGAGTATGATTTTTTTTAAATAAATTAATAATATTATCCAGAAAATAAATTATTACAGTACCAATAAAGACATTTATTTACTATATATATATATATATATATATATATATATATATATATATATATATATATATATATATATATATAAAACATTTATACAAAAGTTTTATGTTTCAAATAAATATTGCTCTTTTGACATTTCTATTTATCAATGAATCCAAAATGTGTCAGTTTCTGCAAAATTATTACCGGTAAGCAACTCTTTTCTTCATTAATCATAATAAATCTTGAGCACCAAATCAGCTTATTACATTGATTTCTGAAAGATTTCTATCATGTGATACTGAAGACTGGAGTAATGACTGCTGAAAATTCAGTTTGCTTTTAGAGGAATACATTTGATTTTAATTATTAATGAGAAGAGAAACAATTATTTACAATTGCAATAATATTTCATAATAATAAATTTTACTGTATTTTATTTTTTTTACAAATTTACAAAATTACTTTAAAAAAAGTCCTTGTGCTCATTAAAACTGAATTTATTTGAGTATTCATATTTGCTATTAATTATAAATCAATCAGTTGTTCTCTGATTTATTTACTACTCTGATTTATTTACTTATTTACTAACCACATAAGATACATGTTTTATATATACATTTATACAAAACTTACAACTTTATCTGTACCTATCAAATTTTTGATACAATAATTAATCACATAATGATATATATCATTCCTACCATCCCTACTCCACACTCGGCAGGGAAAGAATGGCAATAGCTGAGCAGCATCTCCAACAAAACCTAATCCAACAGGCAGAACAGCAGACAGCCCTTCAGCTGCTCCTGTCAAGGGGTGTGTGCCTCATGTCACATACTAAAAATACAACTCACTCCACCACACAGCCTAAACAACTGTACATAGCACTGCTCTATCTCATCAGAAACAGTTGTAGACAGTTTGCAGAATTGCCCTCTAATCAGGTCTATGCACGCATCAAAGTATTACGATCCTCTCCTTCCTTCGCTTTAGCTGGATAGTGGGAGATTGCATGTTAGACATAACCACAAACCACAACCTTAATGAACACAACAAGGTTTCTAAGGCACCAGAGTTAATGGGAAGAGCACAAACACAAAATCTAATCTCCCAGGAGCAGCTGTGTCCATAGGAATGAGTCCAGACATGGTTTTTAATAGCAAACAGACTGCACTAAATAAAGGCAGCAGGAAGGAGCTGAAGTGTTAGCAGCCATAAAAATAACAACGTCACTACTGTTAGCAAAGCCACCATACAGCTTTTTCACAGTCCTAACTACAATCTAACTGACAGCAATATTTAAGGCATAATTAGATAAGTACAGTGTGGTTAGGTTTGAGCTAAAAGGGGCTGCGTCACACTGTTATCTTTATAATAAATGCAATTATTAAAGCCTATTCTCTCGCTTTATAACGTAAAATTGTTAAACATTTTGAGTAAGAGCCCCTTTTCAAAGCATCACTAACAAAAATGTGTTCCATTAAAACAAAATAATTGCACTGGCTATTAATTGTTGCCATGGTAACTGTTGCTTAGCTCTTGTCACGCATCAATAGGCTTCCAAGCCACCTCTCTCTCTCTCTCTCTCACACACACACACACAGTTTCATTTGGTCATAAAATCACAAGTGGCTTTATAGAGTTGACTGAAATTAAAAACAAATGTGGAATAAGCTAGCTAAATGACATGGAATAGTTTGGAAATGACATATTCATCTGCTCTACATAAAATGTGTGAAAGCTGGGAACACAGAAGCCTGTTGTATGTGACCTATTTAGTTACTTTGTGGTAGGCACTATAAAAAATTAGCATGAGCTCTCAAATTTTACATTGCTATGTTTTTATTCAGCTGTTATGTGTGAGGCCCTAACACAAAGACCAAGTAAAACTTCCTTGCAACTTCCTAAATAACCGCAGGAAATAAACATTCTCTAGTTTTAGCTGAAGGGTAACCGAAGGCATCTTATTAAAATCTGCACAGTTATCTTAACAGGATAATATTAGCATGTACATGTGGAAAGTTGGTAGCTTGCCTAAAACATCTGACTAAAACCATCAGGCTATAGTTTTGCACTGTATTTCATTTATATACAAAGCCTCAAAAGCCACATAGTTCAAAATACCCTCTCTCATATTAAATAAAGTAAATTCACATGCCACAAACGATATGTAGCACAGCATTTTATGGGTTCATGTCTAAAAGCGGGTTTAGTACAGCTACAGAGGGGTTTATCACACATTACCAAGAGCAAAGGTATCTTAACTGCACCCATAAAGTCCTGTTTAATCTACTTCATTCCTTACAATAACGGAATTTAACCTTCTGTCAACACAGAGCAAATCATTATCATCAGGTGTCTGACACTGTCAAAACAAACAGAGTGAGCAAGCTAGCAAATTTGAAAGAATGAGAGACAGACTTCACAACACACTTCCTTCTTCCCTCCCTGTCTTCCTTTACTGTCCCTCCCTCCATCTATCCAGAGAGATCATTACAAACCATCTGTAATTAACATCTCTCCAAATATCCACAAGGCTGTTTTCTCCAGCAGTTGACATTATTAGAAAAATTCAAAAGAGAAAAATGTAATTTTTAACATCAAAGGAGGTTTAGTAGAACTCACCCGAGATCAGTACCAAAAGTAAAGAGTGCAACTATTCTTTTAGGCAAACCACTCAAAATTCCCCAGGCAGCCACTTCACACTCCCTCTCTCTTTTATTTCTCCGTATCTATCTCTTTCTCTCTTGACTGTATCTATCTATCTACACACACAGAGTTATATTCTCAACTGGAGCGTCCCTGAACTATGGCTTTTGTTCAGCACTGACAGACCTTTTGGTATGACCTCATGTGAGGGCGTTGGTGCAAATAGCAAACACATATGCATGCTTAAGCAAGACATGTGCACACTCACACATACAAACAGATACATGCAAAATTCCTCTAGTCCACATCTGTGGCAAGCAATAATGAGTGGGCCGTTCAGGGATACTGGGACAAATGCAGTCAAAGTTTCTCTCTCTTCTTTCCCTTCATCCACACTCCCTATCACTTTGTCCACCACTCTCTCTTTCCTTTTATCTTTCTTTCTCTCCGGCTCCGGCATGTCTTTCTAAATGACGTGCTAGGCTAAAACCTCTGACTGACAAGCACCAAGTGCTCCACTTTCATCTGTTGTGGCTGCTGCAACAGAGCAGATATAGACTCATGAAAGGGAGTGGGGAGTAATGAAAAAAAAACCGAGAGCAAATAAGAAAGTCCACAAAAGAAGGCTAAGTGTACATTGCAACGCATGACCCCTTCTATGAATTATGTAGTTCCCTGGACCTAAACATAACTACTTTGGCATCCTTTAGTCTACATTAAGGGGAATTTCTTTGTGGCAAGTACCAACTAACTCAATAACAAACCAAGGAAGTGGCAAATCATTTCATGAAAGTGCATAAGGAGCATTTAGGAGGTCTCACCTGTAGTCTGGTGGTTCTTCTGGCTGCTTATTAATAGGGGCAAAACTCTCCTCGGGTGCAGGCGGGAAACTCTCCTCAAAAGCAGGAGGAAAACTCTCCTTAGGTGCAGGTGGGAAACTCTCCTCAGAAGCAGGAGACAAAATCTCCTCAGGTGCTGGAGGAAAACTCTCCTCAGGAACCGGGGGAAAACTCTCTTCAGGAGCAGGGGGAAAATATTCTTCAGTTGGGGTTTGGAATTCTAGATCAGTCTGAGCCGAACGGAGGGTCTCAAATGGCCTAGAGAGAAAATAAACAGAAGAAATCTTGCTCAGTTTGTCTCAATGAAAACTCCTTTTAGCCTGTATGCAAGTGTATGTGTGGCGCTCAAATATGTGAAGCCCAGTGTGTGTTTGAGCGTGGGTATGAAAGGATTCTTTCTTGCCCTAAAGGGCATCAGTTGATGTCACTGTTGAGGTCACCCTCAGGAGATAATGGGCTGTAGTACTTGTACTTCGCTCCATTTTCACTCGAAACGTCACGTGAGAATAAAATACATTTTTGTATCTGTGTCAATGAAAAGCACTACATTTCTTTCAACATAGTTGTGACTGCAACAAAGACAACTTCCCTCACGGTATCTCATTTTAAAAACAAACATCAAATGAAATGTACCTGTTTTCTGTAGATCCACAGGTAGACTCATCTCTGTGCTCTGGAATGATCTGAGACATGGAGGCTGCCTCCTTCAGAGCTCTGAGCCAGTCAGAACCTTCAGAGGAGTTGACTGCATCTGACCTCTCAGGTGCAAAGACTGCACTTAGGATTTGACTGTCTGAACTGTCGATAACCTGTGATATCTGCTCTGTTCCTGTGCCTGAACCCGGCAACACATCTGCAGCTGTTGACACCTTGCTGACTTCATCTTTAATAGCTTCCCTGTCATCTTTCTTTATTGCTTTTTTGATTATAAGGGATTCTATGTCTCCTGGTGAGTTATCTGCTATGTCAGAACTTTGCTCCCTGCTAGTTTCAACTTTCTTTGTGGCGTTTTCACATAAGTTTTGGATAAAAGACTTAGTGGGTGGCTGACTACACTGTTGATTGACTGCAGGAGGGGACTGGAGGGAATCCTGGGGGTCAGTCACCAAACAGATAGAGGTCTCAGGGTATAACAATGACACAGCCTCTTTTTTTTCCGTCAGTGATTCATTAGAAACTTCCTCAATTTGCTTGTCTACATTATCGACTATTGCTTCAACAGGGGAAAATAAAGACTGCTCCTCCAACTTGCTTTGGTTTTCTTTGAAGATGCTTTCTTCAATTATAGACTGTGAAGACTTAGGTTCAGCCCCTTTGAACATTTCTATGTGATCATTTTCAATGGCCTTGTTCTTTTCTTCATCCGCCATCTGTCTACTTATCGCTTCTTGAATTCCTTCTCGCTGTTGTACGTCATTTGAAATGGTGTTTTCTTCTTTCATATAACTGATTGTGATTTCAGTGTCCAAACAAGTTCTTACATGTTGTAACTGCTGTTCAGAACACTGTGTATTATGCTCCTCTGTGTTTAGGGTACCATCTGGGAATTGCTCTGACAAATGCTTATTAAGCTGCTCCATCCTCCTGGCGGCTTTCTCAGATTGGGGAGTGGAATTAGGAGAGTTAGGTTCTGGGCCATCTTTAGTGGCCTGATCCTCAATTATCTCTTTTTCCTCTTTAATACATTTTCGGAGCACAGAAACAGAGGATGTGGTGGTGGAGAGCTGGCAATCAGAGGACTGAAAAACAAATTCTTTCTCTTGCTGAATTTGGGAAGTTCCTGCTATAGACATCTGTGCAACATCACTCATCGAATCACAACTGATCTCAGTGTTTCCACTGTCTCCAGGGGTAATGGAGTCTAAACATTTATCTTCTGTTTTAAGTCCTGTTTCATGGTGTGAGATAGAGGGAATCATAGAGAACCCACTTGAGTGATTTAACGGAAATTCTGAGCCTTTCTTTGTGTCAGGGATTTCGTTCCACACATTCCCATGTGCATCCGCGCTGCCCTTTGATTTGGTACAGTCTGCATGTTTACTCACACTTTCCTGTGATGCTGAGATGGCAGGCTCTTTTGCCTCTATAGCCTCTATAACCCGTTTGACATCTAATGTTTCAGAAGCTGACGATGCGGTTACAGACAAGTTGGGAGCTGACTGAGTTTGGATTTCACTTGAAGTACTTTCCCCACAAACAGAAAATCTCCCACTAAGATCTATTGTTTGTATTGTCTTCTTTTCATTCTCTGGACATATATTGAACACAGCAAAATCTTTGTTATAGCCCCCCACCAGTGTGGCACTCTCTGATGTGTTGTTTAGGGATCTTGGAGCCTCTGCACTATGATACATCATCACCTTCTCTGGCTTTTTACTTGCCTCAGCATTTGCATGATTATTGGTCTCAGCATTTTCTAAAATATTGCTTTTACTCACATTTAACATTGCTTCTGGGGCACTCATAAAGCCCTGTTGCAGCTGGAGCTCTCCAGATTGTTTAAATGCCAAATCTGACTGGCACAAACCCTTTGGATCTTGTGTGTGGTCTCTCTCAGGAGAAGCATTCACCACTGCTGACAGGGTGTGATCAATGACTGGAGGAGATTTTTCAGTTAGTGCCCCTATACTACTCATTGCCTCTTCTATAATCCCTTCAGAGGTTAAACCAGGATCAGGCATAGGGCTAGACCGCAATTTTCCTCTTGGAGTGGTTTCATCTAATAGTTTTTTTTCTCCTGATAGATTGGAGAGATTTATTAATTTCTGATTTTCTGCTTGTGTTTGATCAGGGTTTTCTTTTGCAGCAGTCTCATTCTGTTCTTGAGAGGTATTTGCACTTTTGTTGCTGTAATTTTCTGCAATGGATTTTACATTTTGTACCTCATTTTCTTGCAAAATCTCCCTCTTTTGCTCTCCTCCCATCACCTGACTGAATCTTTTGGATACACTTTTAATAATTTTTACATTTTCAGACACATGTTGAACAGGTTCCTCAGTCAGAAGTGTAGTGAGATTGTCCTCCAAGTGCATCAGGAGTGAATCACATTTGATTTCATCATTAGGACTTTGTTGCATTGTCAAAGCAGGTTGAGAATTAAGTGTTTCATTAGCACAGGATGTTTCAGACGAATTGGTCTCATCATTATTATGCTTCTGCTCCTTAAAAGGGATTACTTCTTGTTCGTTCCTTTCACCCTGCTTTTCATTTTTTTGCTCAATCCCTTCTTCCTGAGAGGAACTAGTTTCATTTTCTGCATTGATTTTTTCTCCGGTTTCCTTTACACACTTCTTGTCGTCCTCTCCCTTTTTCATGTGCATGCATTCTTCAGTATCGTTATTAATAACCTCATTTTCTGTAGTAGCATTTGTCGGTGCATTGCATAAATCATTTTTATATACAGAATTGAAATGTCCTTCACTCTTCTCTTTTCTAACAACCTCCAATTCTCCAACACCCTTAGATCCGTCATTTTGTTTCATCTTTGCATTTCCAACAATATCTGGGTTATTTAACGACAGCGGTGAATCACCTGCATGTTCTGGTCTGTCAGTTGTAAGCAAATGGTTCCCAGATAATGCTGCAATTTCCTGTGTGGAGACACCAGCAGAGTAAAGCAAATCATCTGCATTTTGAGATCTTAACCTCTCTTCATTAACATCCAGTTGTTGATTAGATTTGTCTATAATATTCTTTAAAATCTGTGTGTCAGAATCACACACACAGGTCACACTGCAATCCTCCCCGGGTCCTGCTACAGCAATATCACAGTCGTTAACAGACTCACAGTGACTCAGCATTGGGCCTGGAGGCTTTAGTACAATGACAGACACATCCCTGGAATCACTGTTAGTGCTTTGTGTGGTAGCTGAGGAAAGATCCCTTTGTGCTGGTACTGTAGTCTCCGCTGCAGGAAGAGAAGGGACCGTTGTGTCATCATTTATCATTATTTCATTACTAAACTGTGATTCAGTCTGATAGGGCAGCATGTCGTCACACTTATCAGCTTTTGACAGAAATTGCATCTCTGAGATTGTAGTAGGCTGCTCGGTGTTGAATTTCTTGTCTGGTTGAGTGCAAGGACGCATGCTGTCTATGTCTGTGGCAGCTGCTGGAGACATGGAGCTAGTTTTTACCTTTGACTCAACTTCACATGTGTATTTTTCTGGCTTTGACTCATGCTCTCTACTATCATTCACAAGATTCTCTGAATTACCTGGACATGTTAGTTCTATACCACCTGTTTCAGGCAACCCATATCTCTTTGATTCATCAGTCTCTTCATCCAGCTTTTCCTTGGTTGAAAGCAGAATTTCTGTACGTCTTTGTTCAACTCCTTCAGACACAGTCATATCAGCCCGCTCACAATTAACAGCAGGGCTACTGTTACGACCCTCTTGTGGAGATACATCCGGTAGTAAAACACTGTTCTTCTCAGAAGATGCTGACTCATCTGTATTATTTGGAGTGGTCTTTGAAACATTCAGACATTCTTTATTTTCTTGCTTCTCTTTACTTACTTCAGTTGCTTCCAGAGTTTCATTAACCACATCCTTAGATTCATTAACACAAGTGGTCTCACCTGCAGCTGACAGTGATGAAACAAGATTTCCCTTGCTGACATCAGGAGTTTCATCTGTCACTTTTCCATCGCCTTCACAGCTACTCATATTTACATTAACATTATCTCCAAGTTTTACAGTAGGATCACCCTGCGTTTGAGATGTACTGGTCATTTCTCTGAGGTCCTTTGATTCTTTAAAGCTCATTTCCACTTTTTCTCTCTGCTTTCCATTTTTTTCATCTTTACCTTCTCCTTCAGAGGCAGTATGTTCCCTTTCTGCTCCATGCAGGTCAGTATTTCTTCGGCCAGTGGTCAGTTCTGTCTGAAGAGGAAGTACTGGTTTGCTGATGCTGAGAAAACCTTTAAAGTTAAAGCTAGCCTCTTTCACAGGGTGATGTAGACTTTCAAATACCATTAATGGGGGCAAAGAGGCACATTCAGTCATTTGGCATTTCAGTGCTGTATCCTTTTGGTTCTCAAAAGAGCTCTGCATACCTTTTGGAGACCCTTCCACTTTGGTACAACTTGCGGCGATATCCCTCATGTTTACTTGTAGCTTAGTAGATTGAGATGTGTCTTCACTTGTAGGAGTTATTTCTTGTTTTTGTTGCTGTGTCTCTGTTTTGACGGATGCGTCACAGCTTGCAGTTCTAGTCTCTGAAGTCCTCTGTACCTGTTGATCGTTGGCTTGTGCAGAGAGACATTCGTTTTCCAAAGAAACTGCTGGAGGAAGTGATCTATCACTGCCTGGCAGGTCTGCTCCTGATGCAATTGGGCTCGGATTCAGATTAGCCTCTTCCTCTCTCTGCGATTCTGTCTTTGTAGAGTTTATGTGGGAAAGAGGATGGGGTGGGCTGATTGAGTCGCAGTCGTTTATTCTGTTGATGGTCAGAGGAAACAGGGCTGTGCCTGCTGTGACAGGATGGATGAGGTCACTCTGGTCTTGTGTTGCCGTTGGTGATGCTGTGATGTGATGGGATGGACACGTCTCGGTCGCTGCCTCTGTCTGTAACACCCTACCGGCATGTGCTGTGTTCTGTGCTCTGCCTTCGCTTGCCTTTTTCCCCTCCTCTTTGCTCTCTTCTTTTCTCTCCTTTGATCGGGAACTCTCCCCCTTCCAGTCACATGTTCCAAGGACACATGGAGAGGAATAGGTGACCAGAGCTTTGTCCTCTGTGCCGACCGTGCCTGTATCCTTGTCTCCGGCTGAGGAGAGTGCGATCAGCAGACCCCCTCCCTTCCCCTCACACTCCGTCGAGTTGCTACAGCTCTCCTCAGTTGCCTCCTCTTTCTGAACAGGTGAGCACTTAATGTCTGGAAAAATTACTGAGGTGCATTCTTGTCCCTTTTCTGCTATAAATTCACTTAATGTTTCCTCTGAGCTGGGAGACTCATCCGCTTCCAGCACTGCCGATTCTCTCTCTGCTGCTTGTAATATTATTGCGGCACTTTGGAATGCACCACCTCTCTTTTTCTCTCCCTCGCTTTCTATCATTTCTGGCATCGTGGGTGTTGTTTGTAGCAATGTGGAGGCAGTGGACTCTGCTGAAGCCTGTTCAAGAGCACTCTCTTCTGCTCCGGCTCGGCTTAAAGTGTGTGAATTCCCCCTCAGTGGTACGTGTGCGCCAGCTCCACCGCCTAAAGGAGGTCCATTCTCCTTCTCCAGTCTATATGTCTCTAAGTCACATCTCCCTATGGGCTCATGTTCAGGGGCTGTTGTAGCTTGGCAGAAATCAATCACAACAGCAGACACATTTTTCTCATGTTTGACTTCCCCTGTTGTACAGTGGTTGTGGTATATGGTTTCACCTTCTGATATTGATTTGCAGGCTCCATCTGTCTGATCCTGGTTATCATTTTGCTCAGGCCCCTGTGGAGAGTCCAGTAACAGGGCAGGTGGAGCCTCGGCCAGGGAAAGATGAGCTTTGGGTTCTGGAGGTGGGGAGCAGATCAATTGTTTACCCTCAGAACTCAGCTGTTCTGGGAGTCCTAATTCCTGTCTCTGATGGTCAAGGCTTGATCCTACTTTTGTGTTTGTTTCTATCTGTCCATTTATCCGCTGATGTGTCCCTGACTCCACCTGTTTCTGTATGTTTGGTTGTATGCTTATTTTAGCTTCTAAATGCAACGTGTGACTAGAATGTTTATTCGTATATGTGGATGGGCATGCCAGTAAATCACTAATTAACTGACTATGTGTATCTATTTTTATTTCATCTGAGTTCTGAATCATCTGTGTAGCTTTTTCAGAACTTCTGACTTCTTCATTCAAGGGAATTGTTTCTTGAATTATTGTTTCTTGAATTGTTTCTCTCTGAGTTGTCTGTGCTATAACGTTTATTCTGTCTTCATCTTGTGAACTCTCACCCTCTAGGGTGTTTTTCAGTGAGCAGATATCTTGTATTGATTGATCCTGGGTAAGTGTTTCCTTTTCCGCATCAATCTCTGATGTTGTCTGTGTACCTGTCCATATGGTATGCGTGTTTTGTTGACCAGCTATGTTCTCAGCTGTGTCTATTTTTGTCTCTATCTCTGAATTTGTTTGCTGTTCTGCCTCTGACAACTGGCTTGCTTCTTCACTGTGGTTTTCTGTCATATCCTCAATGCTTTTGACCACCTCAGCTTCAGCTGTACATGTATTACTTTGCTTTCTTCCTAGAACATAATCTCTGAAGCTAAACACCCCCTCTTCACCCGCTGTTGAGTCATTTGTGTGCGCTCCATCATTTCCATGGCAACCTTCATTAAATTCGACAGGTTTATGTGAAGATGAACCAAAATCCTTTTTGACTTCAGCTTTCTCAGTTTGATTTTTCTCATCACTTACAGAGAAAGGCCTATCCAGATCACCTGCAATCCATGTGTCTGCATGGGAAGATATGCCAAGAGCAGCCATTTCATCTTCACATTCCCTTAAAGCTTCTTGGAGTTCATAATCCATCTGGGCAGCCAAAGGACTGAGGGATGAAACATGTTGCTGAGATTCGCTAGACAAGTGGGCTTGGGCCAGTGATGCTGTCTCAGCAGACAATTGGTCACCATCACAGCTATCAGCGTTAACCAAAAAAGATACATTAGAATAAAACTGCTCTGAGAAACAATCAGTTGTTCATTCCACACCAAGCCAAAGCACTCCACTCCACCTCATGCCAGAGACAGGATGAGAGTTCATGCATAGGCACAATGAAGCATTTTAAATGTGTAAGATACAAAAAACACACACGCACACTGCAAAAAATAATAATCATTATTCTTTATCAGTTATTTGTCATCCTAACACAATGTACATTTTCTTGAGAACAAAATTGCATGATAAACACTTTTTTTCAAGAATATATCTAGAATTAAGATTTATTTATTATTTTTTACCTCAGTAGCATTGTTTTATTTATTATTTTATTTTAACATAAATCTAACTAAATTTAGTGAATGAATAAACTTTATTCAAGATATATTCTATGAAATTAGTATTTTTGTTATATACAATTCTGCTTCTCGAGTAAATTTACTTTGTTTTAAGGATGTCATTAAATAAGAAAATAAATAATATTTTACTATAAACTTTTTTGCAAATTTAGAAAAGTGAAATGCCCTCATAAGGACATAGCCTGAAGTCTTATGGACTTGGCAGAAAATCACATGCTGTTTTAGAGTAAGGTTAATGCTTCAAAGTTTTTAGCACCCATTAAGGACCCAGTTTAACTGACTACCTATACAGTATGTATGACAGAACAGCACCAGCCAAAAACATTGCTAAATGCTTCTAACAACCTTATTACTGCAGACAATATAGAACCTGGTGAACCACTGTGACTCTGCATATCACGTTTCAGGAGCTGAAACACAGTCAGTGACTAATAACCCAATAAAGTAGCTACAGCTGATCTAATATGACATGCTTCCCCCACACTGCCTGTCTCACCTTAGTGTGCTTCTTTCTGTGCCTCCAGGGGAATTAACAGAACAGAGACAGCTTAGCTAACAAATTTTTGCCTGTCATTTTAAACAAAAAAAACTATCAATCACCTACACTTCAATTGGAAACAAATGAGAAAGCAGATCCTCATGGGTTTCTCTCTGATTGGACCACAGCACTCATGTGATCTGCCAACTTGCTGATATAGATGACAACAGGCTCAACCATGCAGCCTTTTTCTTTTTTCAGTAAATGATTATGACTGGAAGCTGCCACTCCCAATCAGAGGAGGCAAGAAAAACGTTTATAACTCTTCTCTGACATAACTGGAAAGTCAGACAGCTGTACTGTAGTTTAAGTTACAGCAATTATGCTTGTATGTGCTAAAACTTACTGGAGGCCTTTTGGCATACTGTATGTCTAAATGAATTACAGAACTGCAGCCACTCCTTACTGTAATGTCAGGCAGAATTTCAATACCCACAATCCCCTGCCCTTCCCTGAGCACTTCTAAAAACACAATCTGAAAAGAATACATAAATATTAATAAAAAACATAAATAGTATAAAAACATAAACAGCTGACAATTACAGGATTTAGCTGAGAGAAACTAACATGAAGTACACCCTTTAAACATGTCAAGTATGTCAAGTATAAATGTACTGTAGATCTCATCTGTCTGTGTCCGCAGAAGTCTATGCAATTGCAACCAGATGTAGTAATGTGTTAATAACTCTCTCAACAGGAAAAAATGAACGTACACACACAAAAATACATACACTACACTCAAACATAGCTTCCTGTAAAGCAGGACACCTCTCACGCTGTATATCTATCTATTGTGGTAAACTATAGTTTTATCTCATGCGTGTTAAAGAGTCATGTCAGCTGCCCGATAAAAGCACAACCAAAAACAGCGCTAGTTTAGTTCACAGCAAACCAACTCAACCAGCTTTAAAGCCAAACATCTTCAAAAGACCACTAACCCAGCTAGTGCAACTACATTTGTGTAAATGCTTTTCCAGTTGTGAATAGTTTTTAAAAACATTTTGATCCTAAATACTTAACATGACAGATGATGTATTCAAGTAATAAATAAATAAAATGTTTTATATATTTAAAAAATTACATATTTTGTGCTCACCGTTAAAAAGCAAGCTGTTTCTGGTTGTATTTTGTTAATAAACATATTGTATGTTCTGTAAAAACAATATTTCTGAAGACATTTTTCAAGCCTGTTTCATTTAAATGCTGATTACATTATATAAACCTCGCACAGTTTTGTTCCATATTAGCAATAACATAAAAGCATACAACATGGATTTAGGCTACTTTACCCTAGAAAAAAGTAATATATTTCAAATACATTTATTTCATACTAAGTAAAGTTTAAATCTATTAATATATTTACTTTCAGATCACTCAAAAATTTTAATGAAACTTTATTTGGAGTAATAATTGTGCACAATGCACATTTCTTAATATTAAGCCTAAATGTGTTAAAATGTCACTATATTGATGAGGATTGATTAATATATTTGAATAATATCGGTCTTTAAATGCAAGATATTTAAAGTGTACCTAAAGTATGCTTGCAATAGCTCCACTTGAGCAACAATCAAATATACTTCATTATATCTTCCAAACAATTAAAATGCATTAAGTACAAAATTAGTTGTGCCAGTTTAGCAGACTTTAATTATACTAGTTTAATTTACCAAAAGTACAATTGCAGGGTATTTTTATTAAGTACATAAATATGTAAATGTATTTGTAATATACTGTTGTCACAGTGTCTGGGTTGTGTCCCTGGGTTTCCACTAGATGTCCCCCTTTCTCACGGTGTCTGTCACCTTATCACTTCCTGTTCCCTTATTTGGTCACCTTCCTCCTTGTTAGTAATTGATTGTTCCCCACCTGTCTCCTGTTCCCTCATTATCCTTCTGTGTATTTATACCCGGTCTGTCTGAGTCTGTGTTACGGAGTCCTTGTTTAATGTCCTATAGTTATTCATGTCCGTCGCTTCTTGCCTTGCTTTGCCTTGTCTTCGTGTCTTGTTTATGTTTGATATTCTGGTTTTGACCCTGCCTGGACTGTTTACCCCTTTGGATTACCCTTTAATAAATGACTTACCTGCAATTGGTTCTATCTCCGTGCCTCATTGGATTCCTGCCGTGACAGAAGGACTCCGTCAAAGTAGGAACCAGCGGTATGTCATTTTTCCGTTCCCCAGCCAAGATGGCGGAGCGGCGAACCAAGTACCTTCGGTTGATCGCCCTCCGCCAAGAGGGCAATGAAGTGGGTGCCCTGGCTCAGGTGTTCTGGTCCCTGGCCGAGGGCATGGGCTACAACGATGCGGCCCTCAAGGACTATTTCAATGGCGGGCTGGATGATCCAGTGTCTCAGGAGAAGATGGCGCAGTTAGAGACACTGGAATTCTGGGAATTTGTGCGCTACCTGCAGCATCGGCTTCGGTGGGATGCCCCAGCCACTTCTGTCTCTTCCGGCGGGGTGGTCGTCAGCCCAGCACCACTGCCCAGGATGGTAACCAGCCAAGCGCCACAACTTAAGATGGCCGCCAGTCCAGCACCACTGCCCAGGATGGCTACCAGCCAAGCACCACAACCCAAGATGGCCGCCAGTACAGCACCACTGCCCAGGATGGCTACCAGCCAAGCGCCACAGCACAAGATGGCCGCTAACCCAGCGCCAATGCCCAAATTGGCCACCATTCCAGCGCCACAGCCCAAGATGGCCGCCAGCCCAGCACCAATGCCCAAATTGGCCACCGGTTCAGCGCCACAGCCCAAGATGGCCGTCAGCCTAGCGCCACAGCACAAGATGGCCGTCAGTCCAGCGCCACAGCACAAGATTGCCGCTAACCCAGCGCCAATGCCCAGATTGGCCACCGGTCCAGCGCCACAGTACAAGATGGCCGCCAGCCCAGCGCCAATGCCCAAATTGGCCACCGGTTCAGCGCCACAGCCCAAGATGGCCGTCAGTCCAGCGCCACAGTACAAGATGGCCGCCAGCCCAGCACCACAGTACAAGAGGGCCGCCTGTCCAGAGTCATGGCCCAAGATGGCTGCTTGCCGAGCGCCGCTGCACAGGATGAGAGTCTCAGTTTACCCTCCGGAGTCAAGTCAGGTTCCAGTTGAACCTCCGGAGCCTAGTCAGGTGCCAGTGAACTCTCCGGAGTCGAGTCAGGTGCCAGTGAACTCTCCGGAGTCGAGTCAGGTGCCAGTGAACTCTCCAGAGTCGAGTCAGGTGCCAGTGAACTCTCCAGAGTCGAGTCAGGTGCCAGTGAACTCTCCAGAGTCGAGTCAGGTGCCAGTGAACTCTCCAGAGTCGAGTCAGGTGCCAGTGAACTCTCCAGAGTCGAGTCAGGTGCCAGTGAACTCTCCAGAGTCGAGTCAGGTGCCAGTGAACTCTCCAGAGTCGAGTCAGGTGCCAGTGAACTCTCCAGAGTCGAGTCAGGTGCCAGTGAACTCTCCAGAGTCGAGTCAGGTGCCAGTGAACTCTCCAGAGTCGAGTCAGGTGCCAGTGAACTCTCCAGAGTCGAGTCAGGTGCCAGTGAACTCTCCAGAGTCAGGGCTAGTCACCGCTGATCCTCCTGAGTCAGGGCTAGTCACCGCTGATCCTCCTGAGTCAGGGCTAGTCACCGCGGATCCTCCTGAGTCAGGGCTAGTCACCGCGGATCCTCCAGAGACTAGGCTGGTCACCGTTGACCTTTCAGAGTCAAGTCAAGTCACCGGTGATCTTCAAGGACTGAGTCAAGTCACCGGTGATCTTCACGGACTGAGTCAAGTCACCTCTGATCTTCACGGACTGAGTCAAGTCACCTCTGATCTTCAAGGACTGAGTCAAGTCACCTCTGATCTTCAAGGACTGAGTCAAGTCACCTCTGATCTTCAAGGACTGAGTCAAGTCACCTCTGATCTTCAAGGACTGAGTCAAGTCACCTCTGATCTTCAAGGACTGAGTCAAGTCACCTCTGATCTTCATGAACTGAGTCAAGTCACCTCTGATCTTCATGAACAAAGGCAAGTCACCTCTGATCTTCTTGAACAAAGGCAAGTCACCATTGATCTTCATGAGCAAATACAAGTCACCAGTGATCTTCATGAGCAGTGTCAGGCCAGCACCAATCTTCTGGAGTCCAGTAAGGACACCAGGGGATTACCAGAGTTTCGTTGTCCCGTTGATCCAGCCGCACGGAGGTCTGCTCCGCCTTGGGGGGCTCTGGTCCTGACCACGTGGCTGTGGTGGTCTTCTGCTCCGCCCTGGGGGCCTTCCGCCCTGACCACACGGTTGTGGGGGTCTTCCGCTCCGCCCTGGAGGACTCTGGCTTCGTCCACAAGGACGTGGTGGTCTTCTGCAACGCCCTGGGGGGCTTCCGTCCTGACCACACGGTTGTGGTTGTCTTCTGCTCCGCCCTGGGGGGCTTCCGTCCTGACCACACGGTTGTGGTGGTCTTCTGCTCCGCCCTGGGAGGCTTCTGCCCTGACCACACGGTTGTGGTGGTCCTCTGCTCCACCCTGGGGGACTCCAGTCTCCACCACACGGACGTGGTGGTCTTCTGCCCCGCCCTGGAGGGGCTTCATGTTGTTTTTTGTTTTTGTGTTCACTCCTGTCCCTGTTCCTCTCTGTGAGCCTGGCCCTCCGTCCCTCCCCCTGAACCTCCTCCGGTCCTCCTTCCTCCTGGTCTCTCTGTTTTGTGTCTACACTTCTGGTATCTGTTCCCCATGATTTTTTTTTCTGGCCCTCCGTCCCTCCCCCTGAGCCTCCACCTGTCCGCCTCCCTCCTGGTCTCTGTTTTGTGTCTGTCGTGGAGCGTCTGGGAGCCGCTCCGTAGAGGGGGGGTACTGTCACAGTGTCTGGGTTGTGTCCCTGGGTTTCCACTAGATGTCCCCCTTTCTCACGGTGTCTGTCACCTTATCACTTCCTGTTCCCTTATTTGGTCACCTTCCTCCTTGTTAGTAATTGATTGTTCCCCACCTGTCTCCTGTTCCCTCATTATCCTTCTGTGTATTTATACCCGGTCTGTCTGAGTCTGTGTTACGGAGTCCTTGTTTAATGTCCTATAGTTATTCATGTCCGTCGCTTCTTGCCTTGCTTTGCCTTGTCTTCGTGTCTTGTTTATGTTTGATATTCTGGTTTTGACCCTGCCTGGACTGTTTACCCCTTTGGATTACCCTTTAATAAATGACTTACCTGCAATTGGTTCTATCTCCGTGCCTCATTGGATTCCTGCCGTGACAACTGTACATGAAATAAATGTATTTCAAATATATTTTCACTAGGATAGGTTTATGTTCCTTAATATATTTTGGCTGTATAAAGTTAGATTTTCAACGTACTTTTTTTTCTCTTTTGGTACTGATAATTTTTAGAATCCAAATACATAAAGTGCACATCATGCATCATGATTTGGTTACACTGTTTTTCTAAATGCATTTTTTTTTTTACATCTATTTGTTTGTTAAACTTGTTCAACAGAGTACTGCAGTGTAATTTAGCTGCAACTAAAAATTTTTTTTGCTTACTGGGAACTCCAGTTACACAGCACACATCAATAATCACACCCAAAACACAAAATGGAGCAAAAGAGATCTCACCAAAATCTATTACATATGAAAACATGAATACACTTTGGCCGAGTTACCAATGTCTGTCTCTTATGCCGTAACAGACTGGTATCTCTCTGTTTCCATTTTAATCATCCCTCTATTACCTCTTCATGAGGCCCACTACTGGTGGACTGGCCTCCATGTAGTGCTCTAGCCCTGCCAGCAGAGGGTTGGCAGTGCCACCCAGTGCCACAGCCTCATTCTTCATTTCAGCCAAGCTCCCCTGCTCACAACTTTACACACACATACACAAATAAATACCCATGAATATGAGCCTCATAATATCAGGGCTCATAAACAGGAAGATTCAATTAATAATCAAGCTGTAAAAGAAATATAAGAAGAAGGGTTTTATCAAAATAATTTTAGAACAAACATTTTGTCTGCTAACACGCTATGGTATGTAAAATTCACAGATTTTGTAATGTTTTGTAACGCTTTTATTCCTAGAACGTTACTATGTAAATAGTAATGTCTTCAAACAAGCCTTTCGTTTTAATTAGCATTACCTCCATAAAATCATGTAAAACAAGTCATAGTAGTGTGTCTGGGTTCTACCACCTTAACAGCTGGCAAGGTTTTTGGCTTTTTTGTAGGCCTGCCAATTGTCCATTCAGTCAAGTTTTCCATAGGAATGAGTCAGAGATTAATGGAAATTCATTCTGTGTTTATCCAGCCAAGCAAGTACAAGGAATGATCCTCGTATAATAAGCCTTGTGTTTTGCTTTGATTGTGAAACAAAGTAAGACGAGACACAAATGAGTGCGCAAGTATCAGAGTCCACTGTAGTCACTGGCTTCCAGTTTCAAGATTAATATGAACTTGCGAAATTCTTCGTGTCCTCAACTCCCAGGTGAGTTCACAGTTTTATGGTACCTCTCATTGAACTTTCATAGAAATTAAATTTCTGTCATCATTTACTCACCCTCATGCTGTTTCAAACCAGAGACATTTTTCAAAATATCAGCTCTTTAAAGTCATTTAGGATTGGAATGATGTTAGGGTGAGTAAATGATGACAAAAATTTCCTTTTTGAATACCATACCTAGACACACTACCCATTATCACCTTTTTTTATCACCTCTATTTTTGTTTCCTGAATGCAAAGGTTTTTTTGTTTTGTTTTGTTTACCAGTATGCAAAACATAACCGAAAGGTGGAAAATTTTGCATCAGATGCGAGTCAAAAAGAATTTCAAAAGAATCAGGCATCCTGTTGAAACTTGCCCATTGCTAAGTGTCAAATGACAGAGCTACTCCTCAGCACAGTTCCCTGAGGTAATCAGTGTGTTTGTATGAGAGAGAGAAATTGTTGAGACCTACCCAAGCGAGGTTCCCCAGGTGAGATTGAGCTCAGTGCTGAGGTCGAGGTCTATGCTGGGCAGCAGGTCATGAGGAAACTCTAGCTCCTCTTTATCCTCCTCTTCCGGTCTTCTCAGCTTTTCTTCCTCGTCAGCAGACACCTGTGGCTCAGCTTTGACTGAATCAGTGTGGACAGATCCGTTCTCTGCAGTGGCAGACTTCTCCTTCAGTGTGCTCCCCTTGTCAGTGTGTACTGCAGCCTGAGAAACACAACAAAAGTAGTTAGAGCACAGACCGGTGCAATCTGTTTTTAATTAGACATCCATAAATCACTCAGACCAGCTGCACACACCTAAAATGGCTTACTTGCCACTTTGAGAACAAGTTAGTTGTTCAAACCGAGTTTGCTTTCCTTCAAATGTACAGGGTTTGACATTTTACTTCAAAGAAAACACACCAACCATCTCAATACAATGTAAATGCTGAGATGATTTCCTGATTTCCTGATCATTTATCATTGTGCCATCAGAACTTTTAGACAAATCTTTAAAGAATAAACATGTTTACAAATGAATCCACCACACCAGCTGGGTCTTAAGGATCAGTTCAGGCATGTTCATATGCCCTTTTGCGCACATGAAAAAACAATGTTACCAAAAAAAACCTTTGGTTGTAACCTAAAGGGTAATTCTAGGTTCACAGTGAATTTCCACAGAATTCATTTACTTATTGCTTCATTGAAAATGAGGCAAAATGAAGTGATTGTTCTGACTTTACTGGTTTTACCACTATTATTTCCAGATAAAATAAGATAGCCTCATTTAGCTGAACTGCATTAACCGTAGAGAACTTTAAAAACAGATTAAATGCTTTCTAGACCATTTTGTAAAAGGCCAGGCCAAACAAACAAACACATGTAAATCCATATACATGGATTATTTACTACATGTCATTTAATTTAGAAATGCATTTGTCACACTGCAAGCCTATTTAATTTACCTAGGTGATTAAAATGGTAAACAAATAATTATAATAAAAAAACAGCAGTTAAAACACTTTATTTTCCTGCTCACGTTAGGGGGTTGCAACAGCAGATCATCCACTTGTAAAGTAAAGTAAAAAAAAAAAAAATAGACTGTCAAAAATCCAATGTGTTCTAAAGCAAACACAAATAATTGTATAATATTTGATCATTTTAGACTCTCATTTGCATAATAAATACTATGATTTAAAATAAGAGAGAATCGTACCCATCCAAAACAGACACACGCACACACACACACACTCTCATTTTATTCATACACACACTCATTGATCAACAGTATGATTCACAGGCAAGTCTTGTGCAGCAAAAGAGGATCATGTTGCAGGCTCACAGGCAACATTAGAGAAGCCTCACATCCATTAAGCATTGTTTTTATCATCTTCGACTCCTGTACACATCACATGCACTTGATACACATGGGTGCATTGCATTCCCACCTCTACGGTAGGATACGTATTATACACTCTCAGAGCTTTAAGACTTTAAGAGTGAATTCATGCATTGATCTACATTCCCAGGCCTCATCCCAAACAGCACTCAATTTGAATCAGGTCAGAGTATCAAATGAAATGCCCTTGATCTAAGTCCAGACTAACTCAAGGGTTCAGATTCCATTAGCTTATTCAGAGTTTTAATTTGTTAACCAAGCCTGGAATAAACACAAGGGTTTCAAATATCAGTAACATTTAGTAGTGACAGATGGCAGGATTTTCAACAAAAAAAAAAGGCAAAACCCCTGAAGAACAGGATGCACTTCACACACCGGCGAACAATCACTGTACTGTATCGCTGTGTCCCTAAACCTCTCTCCCTCTGCCCAGTGTCTGCTACACTACTCCAAAAGTTCTGTCATAAACCTGAGAATCTGTTTACACACCCGCAGACAACAAGTCAAGGCCTTCTTATGTTATTTGAATGGGGTACAGAAGTTTGAGACCACTAATAAAAAATTGTTGTTAAAAAAATCTTATTTTATTTTATTGATCATAAAATAATTTAAATGAAAAATGTTTCTGAAAAGTTGAATGAATTTTAAATGTTCCTCTTTCAAAAAGCAAAAGATAAATATTTGTTGGAAAAGGGGTTTAAGGGTCAATATCCCAAACTTTATTACATATCATTAATAACCTGGAAATATTAAATAACAATTAACATTTACATTGAAAAATTTGAAACATTTTCAACATTTCAAATTTTGTTTCCAAGTTTAAATGACATTTAGAATCTGAGTATGTATCTATTTTTAACTTTAATAACATTATAAAGCCCTACTGTGTTACAAGTATAACCGAACCATTAGCTAACATCAAATACTTAAATCTTTGATCACAAGAAAGGACTTTTTAAACTTGCTAATCACTGAAATTTTAATCAAGCTCTAAGACCACATTTTTCACACCTACACTTGAGTTTAATAGAATAATAGCACACTTTGTCTCCTTATGATCTTGTTTCTCATGCTTGGTTTCAAGTTCAACAACTTCCTGTTTCCTGTCTATGCTGTGAACCTATATCTGAGCCCTAGAAAACTTCATTGAGCACACAGTAACTAAAATAAAATCAAAATCACTGAGCTACATTTGTCTGTAGGTTTAGAAATTAAAATGATATAAGCTACATTGGGGGAATCTCTTACCCTGATCTGCTGATCCATATATACAGCACACAGGGGCCTTTGGAGAAGGAAACAGATAACCTCAAATCACTGCTGTCTTTTTAAATAAAGGGCCACTGTCTACCTTTGTCCTTTGACCTACAGCATGAGTGGTCCTGAAAAGCAGACCCCATATGGTCTCTTTTGCCCTGCCCCTTTAACAGACCACATTGTCCTCCACTACAGTAAATCCCTGCTGTTAACCAAGCGTCCTTGCTGTGTAGTGTTACTGGTTTCCATGACAATCCTATAAGCCCAACACAGCAGACTGACCTCTAAATAGTTGTGGGATACACACACAACCCATAAATTATATGAAATGCAGTCCAGTTTTGAATAACTATATGAAACAGACCAAAGTATTATCCCGATTTAGGACATACACCAGTGTATTCAGCCAACACGCAACAGTTCACTCAATACAAAATAAATACAACTTTTACACTGCAAAAAATAAAGTTTTTTAATCATTCTTTTTCACGTTTTTTCAAATAAATAAAAAAAATCTAAAAATGATTATTTATTTTTCTTAAATGAAAACTTTACTTTTTACTCCCAGTTCAGTAAGACAAAATACATTTGTATTAGAAAAACACATTGGTCACTTTAGATTGCGGATCAAATCTCACTATTAACTAATTATAAACTCATAATTTGCAGCTTATTAATAGTTATTAAGTTAGTTTTTAAGTTTAGGTATGGGGTAGTAATAAAAAATATGGACATGCTTTATAAGGCATTACAGTATGTGCTTTATAAGTACTTAAACAGCCATATGTATGCTAACACTTAGTAAGTAAGAACTGGTCCCTAAACTAAAGTGTTACCTATACATTCTCTTAATAACTCATGCAGCACTGCATTTATTTTGTCTTAAGGGTTTGAGAGATTTTAACAGGAAAATAAGAAAACAATATTTATATTTTGCAGTGTAAAACTCACATTTGCAGCAAGCCACTAAATAAATCACAAACTCACCTTCTCTAAGGAGGCACACACACATTCGCACGAGACTGCAGCAGCTTCAAAGTGCAGCACTCCTGCGCTGAACTCCCCGTGAGAGCTAGCAGAGACGTGTGTGTGTGTGTTTTTGGTTCAGCTGGGTGAAGACACAAACATGCTGCCGGTCGTGCCTATGTTCCAGTCTCCCCCTAGACTCCTGACTCAGCTCCCTTCACCTCTCCTGCTATAGACCCATGCCCTTCACAGGAGAACTCTGCTAGTCCCTAGGAAGTGTGAGACAGACTGTTCCTGCTGAGAATTAGTACTACGATATCTCAGGCTACTGAGAGCAACTGCTCCCCCTACTATGTGAAACTCTTTGAGCATGACGCTTCTGCCCTCTGATCCCTCCCTCTCCTGCCTCTTATGTCTGCTGCTGTTCAGTCACTTCCTGCTGAGAGACTGAGGACTGCACTCTGATGCACACTCTGCAGGTGAATACTGGGAAATGGGCCAAAGGTCAATCTCAACGTAACCCACAGGAGGGGATCATGTTATACACTAACTTTTGGAGGTTTCTTAACTAGGGTCCCTATAACAATACTCCATTTTAAACAGACTGACTGAGAGAATTTTTAAAATTTAAACAAATATTTTTTCTTTTTTCTCTACCCAATAAAATATTTTAGAGCTAAAAAAAGAACAATTTTATATTAATTTTTTTTTAATTTGTTGTACTGCACTACTCTACTAATTATTATACAAATTATATAAACATATTATATATAATTATATGCTCAATTAATGTGGTCTTACAGCTTGAACGAAATTTCACTGATTAAGAATGATTAGGCTCAAAGATTTAAGATATAGACATAGTTGTTTTGTCTTGGGCTATTTAAATGCTTGTTTTGTCTTATAGCCTTCTAGTGGACCCTTAGGCCCATTTTTGAGAACCACCTATGCATCCACAGACATTTGGTTCTGCAAAGTACCCACTTTTATAGGGAATCATGGGCATTTTACAGCGTGTCAGCTATTGGGGACAAGTTGGCGGTCTAATTAAACAGCTATGCAGGGAAGACATTCGATCTTAAAGATCTTAAACTTGCTAAAGCCAACTTAACATCTTAGATTTATTTTTTCAGCAGGGTAAGCAAACCATTAAAGTTAATTCTTTGCACATCCATATTTGTTGATATGTTCTAAGTAAACATCTTTCTGAACCACAGTTGATGTAGAAATAGCATGCACACTCCCAGTGCAGCTTCACACACACATGCTGACACCCATCCCTACAGTACCTCCTTTACCATGTCAGACTGTGCTTCTTCTGGAGGAAATAGCACCACTTTATCTTGAGCGCCCTCCTGTGGCAGAGACAAATATGTGTAATGCAAAAGAACAGAAGAAATAGCTAGAAGTTGTGTTAAAAAAGCAACAGTCTTTGGCAGATCCATTCCTCAATCAGTTCCCGGTGCTGCTGTTGCTGGACGTTTACCTAGAGTTTCATTCTGGGAAATTACCAAACTGTTGGAGTCATCCATGAAAAAACACTGAGCCCAAAAGATTGATCCTATTAAGATAAACCCTGAATTCCAAGTTGAGTAGCCTTTTCAATGTAGCACAAAGTCACCCAAATTATTCCTTTCAGGGTCCTCTGAATATCAAGCCACAGTTGAATGCACAAATGCATATATGTCTTGTAAAATCACATCAGCAGCAAAACGTCATACACATGCTAAATATTTAAATTATGGTGACTATTATTGGGGGAACTTTTAACTTTTAAGTTACTGTTTGGATTAACTAATTAGCTATGCTAAACAAAAATATGGTTACTTACGGGAAAAATAGCCATATACCTTTATTAATATTTAAATACAGAAATTACATCTTTTTTTATTTATTTATATTTATATTAGTAGGCTATTAAACAATTTAGCGACCGTATCAAAAAAGCACAACTATCTGCATAACAGGGTCAAAAACTAAGAAGGCTAGGCTACTTAGCCCAATGAGAACTCGAAAATGTGAAAAGTTTTTTATCTGTTACGTCACATGAACAGTCCGAATGATCAAAACTTGAATGAAACTGACATTGCAGTGCTAAACATGAAGAGAGAAGGGAGCTTTAAGAACCAGCCGATTAACTAGAATGAATGAGTTGGACATTTTAGCGATACATGGGCTATGAGGAAAAAAGCTGTTTTTTAATGATCTGATTCATTATAATTAATTGATTTAACATTCTAACGATGCATATGAGAAAATAACTTTTAGTAAGATCCAATTCATTCTAATGAATCGCACATTCCACCGCAATGTGTGTGAGAGGACCGTTTAGAATGAACCGATGAACTTTTCAACGCTACTAAAGAGAGAGGAACGTTGAGGTGAAGTGAACGTGTTTGCTATTTATTATTCCCTCTGCAGACATAAAAAATAGCCAACAAACACAGCCATGCTACTGAAAAAAAATGTGTTAATATAGTAGCATCTCTACTTTTATTTATTCACTATCTAGCACCGATGCGAACAGCATAGGCCTATTGGTTAAGATTTTTTTTAAATCCCACACAGAATGAGTTCACTGACCATCTGCACTTTTTCAAAACAAAATTCGGTCAGAATGTTTGACATACAGTGAAAACAACGGTGCATGTCGTTTACCACAGCACTCTCTCTCTCTCTATCTGAGCTGTTATCTCAAGCACAGGTTGTCACAGGCAGTGTGTCAGTTGATGGTGAATGCTAACAGATTTCACCAAAAGTCATAACAGCTCTAAACCATAAGTCTAGTTTTAAGGCACAAACAAGCATGGTAGTCCAACCGTTTCAGAAGAGATAAATACAGTGGTGCTAAGCCAGGCAGCATGTCCCAATTGAAACCATCTTACCGGAAGCTCCGAAGTGCTGTTCTCATTGCCCATCTTGTAAAGCGGGGCTGGTAGGTGACCCCTTCACCTCTGGCAGACTGAGGTACCGATGTGAAAAAAGCAGACACTGTCAAGGAATTACAAACACTATTTCTTCATCAAACATCCACAGAAACACTTTGAGCTTTGAGCGATCAGGGAGTGAAATATGTGTGCAAGTATGTGTCATGTGTTTAGATTAAGAGGCTCTGATGAAAGCAGAACAAAGTGCAGAGAAGCTGTCCAGTAGAACAACTTTCTCAGGGTGGTCGGAAAAAGAAAATCTCTTATTAGTATCATTGCCTTCGGCCAGTTTCACTGAATTTAAGAGTTATACAATGATTTATATAATAATACCTATCACGTAATGGCCCAAATGAATCATACAGCAAATTAAGTACACATCAGTGTTTAATTTGCACTGAAAACACTTCAAACTCTTTTCAGTTTGAAGAAGTTCAGATTTCAAGTGCAGATCTGTAATTCAAATGTAAAAATCCTGAACACAAACAAGATAAATCAGATTGAACCAGCCAAAGCAGACAATCCAGGAGAAACAGTAACCATTCAAACTGACTGAAAAAAAAGATGAATAATATAGATAAAATCACAAGCTGGCTATAACAGAAAGTTTAGTATCAGTATTCTGTGATTTTCTTTTTAATTTACTGCACCAGTTTATCCAACAATACAAAGCGCTGGAAGGTCAGCACAAAAAGTTTATACTTTTATTAATCATAGGGGAATTATTTGATCAAAAGTGGCAGTAAAGATATATCACATAAGAGTTCTATTCCAATTAAGTGCTGTTCTGCTTAACTTTCTTTTCATCAAAGAATCCTGAAAAAACTATTCCAAAAAAATATATAATAAGCAGTACAAGTGAAGGATCATTTCTAAAGAATTATGTGACACTGAAGACTGAAGTAATGGCTGCTGAAAATTCAGCTTTTCTATCACAGGGATAAATGACCTTTTAAATTATATAGAAACAGTTATTTTAAATTAAATTAAATTGTCATTACTTGATCCTTACTTGTCCTGTAACTTGCAAGCATGAGAACGATATTTTAATAGTATCCTTGATTTAAAGTTCCATTTTTAAAAAATGGTAAGTTCGACAGTTAACATCCATGAATCATTTCAAACTGTGCACTTTTTTACCGTGCCACATTAAAGGAGCAATGCTTTCAGGCCCATTGCACATTTGGCTTTAGTCGCTCACTGTGTGAAGGTTAGTGAGAGTGAGTGGAGGAGTATGTCTTATTAGCCCATAAAAAAAGCTCTTCTAGATGGGTCTAACAGACCTTTAGCCAGAACCTCTTTTAAGAACACCACAAGCTCATTAGAAACATAAATCAGCTTCCTGGAGCATTTTGCACACACACTGTTGACCTGCAGCCAGCAAAATGCAGAAAGCTCCAGGCCCATCAGTCATGCTGCTGCCCCCTCAAACAACCACAACTACAGCACGCTCTAATGTGGGGAAACTCAGTACACGGGATCCCATCTGTCTAACCCTTTGGTGAAAAACCATCTATACCTAGTGCTGTGAGGATTCATTGAGGGCGTCAACTGAAATTCAGACAGCAGAAATACTAGTCCTATGTATACTAATACTAGATAGTTGTTTTTTTTAGTTTCTTCTAGTGGGCACAAGAGCTATATTGTATGGGACAGTTTTACAGTATCATTTAGTAGGAGTCTGTTTTTGACTATTAGTGGTGTTAGTGGGTTAATCTGGTGCAGTAAGCTCATCATTTGACAGATTGTGCTAGTCACTGAGGGTTTTGGAGATTACTGCCAAAATCAACTAGTCAACAGCAGCTGCTCTCTGTCTCCTACTGCTGTGAGCTAATACAGTGGAAAATGTGTTGTGAAAATTAGTCATGGCCTAAGACTTCAAACAGCATAACCCACTAAATGGACTGTAATTTAATCCCTCACAGCCTCATTTTTGGTTACATCAAATTTTGTATGGTGTAATCATCAATACATTCGTGTGTTTGGAAAGAAGTTGATTGAATGGGTATTAAGCTTTAAAAAAAAAGTTATATGAAATATTATACAATTTTGTGTTCCAAACCAGCTAAATTGAGCATAATGGGAAAATTTAAATAAAAAACATTTATGCAGCTTCTCTGCAATTCAAGAACCTATGGCCTCTGCAGAGAATAATATAAAAAAGGTTATTATGAAATATTTTAGTTTAAAATAAGAAATAAAATACACAGTGTAAGATATGAAGTCACACTGTCAGAGATAAGTCGCAATTAATAAACAAAGTGGCAGTAAAGTCATATTGTAACATATAAAACCACAGTTTTAAGAAACAAAGTCAAAAGTTGGAGATATAAAGTCACAAGACGGAGATATAAAAATGTAGTACCATAATTACAGGCTTCCATAAGAAACAAATGAAAGACTAATACATGATTCACAGAATTATCTCCAAAAAACCATGTGGAGAAAGACTGTAAACATGACCTTTATAGCATCTCCAAAACACAAACTCATTGTGTCAAACAGTTATACAAATCATCTTTCTAGGCTATATCAGACCGCTGTGCTTCTGAAGTGTTTGTGCGTCCATGTGACTCTGCTGGGTGATCGGTGCCTGCTCTATTTTTTGGCAGGAAGTGGAAACCTGAATACGAAACTTGTTATAAATAGATGCTGTTCCTGTCTGTCACTCGTTGTTTAGGTCTTCCCGTCCAGCCATGAGTCATGTTCACCAGTTTCCCTTCAAAACAAACTGTGCTATGCAATAAATTCTGTAGGTTTATACAATAACTTCCATGCAAATAATGTCTGAAGAGTCAAGTTTAGATGATCCCAAATTCTCATGGATAAGAGTCAAAACACATCTAGACTTTAAGATCTAAATACTGCAGACCCATATCTTCCACCAATAATTAAACATTAGTATCTTCCTTTTGTGTGGCTAAATCACTTGCAAACATGACTACATGAATGCCTGCTGACATAGGAACACTCCTGAAGCGGAACAGGAACATGTCTTCTCTATTCCTGGACTACCAGTTTATCATCGAGCGAGAGAACAAAAATAGATTTTTTTTTTCACACGGCACAGAATTTTATGTGCTAAAATGCTGCATAATATCACCATGAAACAAATGAAATGTTATTTTTTTTCCTGCAACGCCATGAACATCTGGTAAAAGAAGACCCACACTAACACCTAAAGTGAACCAAATGTAAATCTAAAGAGAAAATCATAAGGTTTATTAGTACTGCATTACTACTGTACACCATGAGAGTGCAAGAAATCACCACATTTGAACACCTTAACTTCAAAAACAGTAACAACAAAGTGAAGTTAAACTCAAAGTGAAGTCAAACTCACTCACCCAGCTCACAGAAGCAGAGCATTTATCCAAGCTCACAATGCAACACTTAATGTAACGCTTTAGATTTAGTTCATTGCAGCTACACCACAGTTAACAAACTTGTCCCCTATTGAGACGACTGGCACATTGGGTTGCTATATCTGCACAGAGTTTGAGCAGGCGAGAGGGGGTAAAATGACAGGGAGATCATGGGGGGCCGCACTGATTCTGACATGGCAGAGATGACAGAGTCAGCTGGACGGTGCATGGCCCTTGGTAACACTTGTAAACAAACACAATGCCATAAACTAAGCAGAAAGGATTTTACCCTTCCCATAACCTCCTTAGCCTGTCAACAGGGCCCCAAAACAATTACACAGCACTTTTCTCTGAGCTGTATACTTCATCTCTTTCATTTTTTTGTTCTCATTGAAAATAGTTTTGCATTAAAACACCAGAAAACTTATTATAAGTATATATAACTCTTCATATCAGTGGCCTAATAAAAGACATACATTTTTTTTACATAGAGCAGGTCGCCTCATGGAGTGAATAATGAGTGAATATGGCATTTCTACAATGATACTGATCACTGAAAACTTTTGAAACTGAAAACACATTGACAGCGGTCTAGGTATTCAAATTGCTGGATGCCCAAATAAAAAAAGGCAATCAATAGAGTACCCATTAAAATCTATGCAATCCTTACAGAATTACTTTGGGGAATAAAATGCAACATAAAATAATACTTAGAGAACTTTAGAAGAGAAAGAAAGAAAGAAAGAAAGAAAGAAAGAAAGAAAGAAAGAAAGAAAGAAAGAAAGAAAGAAAGAAAGAAAGAAAGAAAGAAAGAAAAGTGATAGGCTCACGTCTATAGTAAAGTGCACTAATAATGTGAAAACATATTTTTTCTACCGAATTTACTCACATTAGTGTCACCAAAAGCAGTCAGGTTGATTCATTTATATTAAGCTTTTCTAACTAATAAAAATATTTAGTAAAGCACATTTTTACAATAGCACTTGAAAAAAGGTAGAATAGAATATAACTTACTAAACCAGTGTTTTCAGCTTTGTCAGGCATCCTGCAAGACTTTTCATTCAGTGGCTACTGCAACCGTTCTTGCTAAACTTTCTAGACTGTGATCTTCCCATTCAATTTCAAATTCAATTCAGGTTTCCTACTGGAAAAGCTTACAGCGCATAATACATATATGCATTATTAATGTATTATCCATTGTCTGCTACCTGTTCACCTCACCTGTTTACACGTTTACACACACACACACACACACACACACACACACCCCATACCATTTCACTTAATCACAAAATAATTATTCTCACCTTACACTACATAACAATACAGAAAACTGACCTTTTAAATGCATCAAGCAGAGTATTTTTTGATCACTGAAATAAATACTTTTTAAAAGCTGACACTCCAACACACCCCTTCTCCTCCCTGATACCATTATACAGTATTAAAATATTAACCTTATTATATAACTATTATAATAAAACAATAAACCAAATATTCCCATCATTAATGCCTATTAAAACAAGTACAAAATGACTGTATCACTTTAACTGCATAAACAAGGAATGCAGAATAATAAGATTAATAAATAAGCACTTATTGTCTATGAACAATTAAGGCTGATTCCCTATTCAGTTATGGATAATTATGCATTCACTTAATAGCAGATATTGAATGCACAAATATTAGTTGTGGTCAAGGGATTAAATTCATTTTTGACTCCCTTATTTAATTCTCTCAACCTATGTCTATTCTCAGCACAATCTAGAATGCATTTGCTTGTTGCCAGTTATTACTGCCTTTCATTTATCCATGTCTGTCATTCCTTTCCCTGCATCCTTTTCCCTCTCACTGACTGTACAGATATTGTCAGGCATCTTTTTGCACCTCCCCCTCTTTTTTTCCCTTCCATTCCCGTCTCCTTTCACGCTCTTCATCTCCCAAGCTCCGACCACTACAGGCCAGTATGAGAAGAGACAGCCAAAAAAACATGCTTTTTCTTTCATATCCCCCTGACGTCAGCCCAGTACAACACCAATACTCCCCCTCATCCCCTTCCTCTGCCTGCACTGACAACCAGCGAACAGACAACGATGTCTTCCCACTCATTCTCATTTTGCCTTTGTGTCTGCAGTGTCTGAGATGCAGTGCTACCTGGCTGCGTGCGACTCCGATGCAGCTTCCCATCCTGTATTCCATGTCCTCCTGAGGAGAGGTGACAGAAGCACTACAAGGCTTGCAAAAATAGTCTCTCCAGGATTGCATCCCCACTACAAAGAAATGGCATCGCTGAGCAATGCAAGCAGGGTGTGAGCAAGTGTGTGCAAGCGTGCAAGGATACCCTCATATGTGTGTGTGAATAAGCCTCATCTACTGCACTGCCCAGGGTATATCTATGACATACATGCTCATTCTCTGTTATATAACAACTAAATTATATAAATAGCACAGCCAAGGATTAAAAAAAAATGTCTTGACATTTTTTCCTCTCTTCCTCCGTTGGCTTTTGCAGCGATGCTATAAGATGCTGCTCTGCAAGTGGGTAAAAAGCCCCTCTGTTATCGACAGCAACCGTTACACAGGCTCGGAGAGGAGGGGGAGGACAGAAAATACAGAAGCCGGACGAGAACGAGAAAATAAAAGAACAGAGCAAATGCAAGTTTAAAAGAGCAACAGCTGCAGGCATGACGACACGGTACTGAGCATCAAAAGAAAATCGCCAGAGGAAAAGTGATGGAGCCACTCAAGTGAAATGGGACAGTGGCAGAAAATAAAAGGAGTTTACAAAAGGAGAGTCAGGATGAGATAGATTATTCTTTATGAAGACTGATGGACTGAATTTCAAATATTCATTCTTTAACTAGCATTAAAGTCAGCATGAAAACAAAATTGCCCATTGTTTTTTTCTTTCTTTCTTTCTTTCTTTCTTTCTATCTATCATAAGTCCATAAAAAATGTATACTATAAAAATGTCATAATATTTTCTTATTGAGCCAATCATATTCAGACCCACATATTTTATTGTTTAATATGACATAATGGGAAATTGTCATGACTTCAGTTTCATGTTCACTCTGTTTCATCATTAACAATCAATATGATATGGATATATTGGTCTGTACTGGATATTTAATTGTAGACAATCATTTCTGCCAATTTTTTTTTTCTTTTTTTTTATGAAATGTTGCCATCATCTAGTGCTAACTTAAAGTGACAGCACTACACAACGACAAAGATTTAACCCTTTAGGCTTCTTAAAGGAATACTTTACTGTAAAGTGAAAATTTGCTAAAATAAAAAAATTATATATATATATATTCAACCTTATTCCATCCAAGATGTAGATGATTTTGTATTGGAACGAATTTAGTGAAACTTTGGTGAACCATTATATCACTTGCTTGCCAAATTTTCATTTTTGGATGAACTAAAAAAATAAAAATAAATTAATGTCCTACAACGAGCCTATAGGGAATATATTTATTGAGTCTTTCTCATGAAAAACAATCAAATATTCATCCAATAATGAATAGCTATGCATATTTCGTACTGTAAATGACAATGCCGTGATGCCGAAATCAAGCATGACAACACTGAATCGACATTGACACAATTTATTGATTTAAGTTTTAGCCCATAATTAGTATTTAAGACTAAATAGTATTGAATTTTAATATCACTCATAACATGAAAATAATTATCAGTACTGGCCTGAATTCCATCCCTATGGAAAATTTGCTTTCAACAACCTTTACCTCTGAAGTAGAAAGCAAAATTCTTCAGTTTTTCTTTTTCAAACAAACATTTACAGATGTCACATGAATTTCTTTTTATGCATATCTTATTAATTGTATTAAAAAATGGACACCAGGAATGACACTGCAGTTGCCTAAAAAACAACTTAAGGATAAAGTGTTTAAAATTTAATAATACCTCATAAAAGTAAGAACATCTTAGGAAATCTGACTATAAATTTGGTCAATGGCAATTAAAAGCTACAAAATAAATTAGATGTTTTGTTTATGCTGACATTTTCTTTAAAGTTAAACTATATAGATATAGAACTTTCCACCAGTGACCCAAACATTTATGCATAATGAGACATAAAACAGCATATACCCTGATTAAACGAAGCACACCGACGAGCACAAAGCCTAATATATGAAATATATGAAGATATGTAAAATCTCAACTTCAGCCACTGACCTGGATGCAGATTTACACCACTACACCATCCAGAAAGTCCCTGCAACATACAGAAGCGTCTTGAGAACATGAGTGTTACTCAGACAGCAGGCAGATCCCTCCAAAAGGCTTCAGATGTCAGTGGGATCAAACTACAGGGCAGTTAATCCAAGCTTGGACCAATCTGTGTGCATATGGAGGGCCGCTCTATTGCCTCCCTGCAAGCATTTTACACGACTCAACACGACAACAAAGCTGAAGAAAATACAAATATTACCCTACGGCCATGCAAATAAACTTGACTAGGCAGCAGTCAAGATTATGTATTCATTAATAATTTTTAAAGAGTAGTTTTAAATCACATCCAGCTTTGTCCAGTAAAAAAAAAGTTTATTTCACCACTAGGTGGTACTCTAACTACTCACAGGAAAGGCCGAATATACTTTTGTGACCATTTTACTGATTACCCGAGGGTTGTTATTTATTCGTTATTGTGAGACTTATGTATAATCTCCAATTACTATTACGAAATTAAAACAAAAATAAAAAAACTTACACTTAGCACATATTTATTTAATCTCTATTAAGTTTCTTATCTATACAAAAACACAGATGGGTTTAATGGAGCCGCTTAGTAAAATGACACTGTAGTAGAGGGCTGTGCCTGTGCAAATGAAGATTTGACATGCAAATAGTAGAGTTGCATAATGGTTTACAAAGCAAATCTGTTTTGTGATATATTATTGCCATGTGAGCAGTGAGACACATTCTCAAGCACCCAGACACCGTATATATGCACACAGTTGACCTGCTACTCTGAATATTTCTAATTAAGAGAAAAAGAACGGTGATGTACATCTACAGACAGTGAAGAGTTATGAACCTTGCATGTGTCCATCAAATTAAACTATTTCTTAAGTTACATGGAATCCAACACATAATATAATGTTAACTTCACTTCACATTTATTGTATTAGACAATTATTACACTTTATACAGAATTCAAAGACACAACTCTTAAAACTGAGATCCCAAATATTAAAAAATATAAAAAGAAGAAAATGTTATTTTATAAGCATTTTGCCAGCTGTGGCTAACTATCTTCAAGCTTTACTGAGACGAAACTTCTGAAGCGGGGATCAAAGCTTCCTTGATATCAAAGGCATCAATGATTTCCTGCAAGACACAGATCATAGATACAAGTTATTTCATGTCAAGAAAAGACTTTTCCATGCTTAATAAGTATGATCTGAACATAGCAAAGTGGTAAACAAAATAGTCTTAAATAGCTGTTAAAGATACAAGCCTTGGGTAATCCTGAGAACAAAACTATTTCTATATTATCACCTCAATTAGAATCCAGAAAACATTTCTTTCCAACCCCAAACATCTACAGTCTTAACGTGCTCACCCTCCAGCTTTCCTGGTTGATGGAGATGACACACTGATGTCGGACGACAGCTCCACCAGGCTCCATCTCACCTTCCTCTACTGGAGCTATAATACACCCATAATTCATTTAATCTCTAAGTACATTCAAACAAACTCAATCAAACGGTGACCTGTGGATTTGATCTCACCTATACAAGGAAGCCCATCTGTATCCATGTACATTCTCACCAGACCATCCTGAGGGAAATATTTCATTCATTATTGTGAGACTAATGTTTAATCTCCAAAGCTGTTGTTTCTTCTTAACTTACCCTTATGAGAAAAGATGTGTGGAAGATGTTCTCCACAGTCCGGGAGAAGGAGTTGGGGTCAATGACGAACTCGTAATATGAAATGGGTTCCTCAGCTGTATCAGAAAAATCATTTTTAATGGGATTTAAAATAGTCTGTTTTGCTTAACTGTGATATGTTATTTTATTTTTATTTTAACGTGCTTACAGTCATCAGCAAAGTATCTTTGCAGACATCCAAGAATTCTTTCAACCTCTTTCTCTGTTGCCTCCTGGTGAGATTCTTCCATTTTCTTCAGCTGTGTTGACAAGATATTTTCTTAATTTCTTAAAATCACACAGATTATCAAGAATATTGATTGATATTAGCATTTTAATGAGCACACCTGGGTGGGCATTATTCGTTTAGCCTCTTTGCTGGGGACTTTCTTTTGTCTTTCAACTCTCTGCCGTGGCGGAGGAGGCTCTGCCAAAAATGAGCCCAACCTTGAATTAAACAAAAATAGCAAAGGTTGTAAAGTAAGCTGCACACTGTATTCGTAATCTCTCCTTAATCAGGCTGTAAGTATTGTTTTTGTAAGATATAAAACAGATTAATAGCCATTTTAATCAAACTGATTCAGAGGTTTAGTGTTAAGTAAAAGTTTATCCAATAAATATCATGAAAAAATATATTCACTCATTACACAAGCTTACACTACAGTTCAAAATTTTGGAGCAGTCAAGTTTTTTGTAGTGTTCCTGAAAAGTTTCTTATGCTTAATTAGCTGCTTAATATTTTTGTGGAAACTGTTATACATTTTTTTCAGGAAATGGAAAGCTCAAAAGAACAGAATTTATTTGACAGAAACCATTTGAAACATTATAAAAGTCTTTACTGTCACTTTTTATCAATTTAATGTGTCTTTGCTGAGAAAAAAAATAATGAACATTTCTGAGAAATAACACAAATTTAACTTTGAACTGATTCACTTACATCAACAGTTTTAACTGATTCAAGATCCTTTACTACAGAAGTGGGCCACCAATACATTAGTTCAATATTTCAGTACATGGGGCGAGAAGAGAACAACAAAACCAGCCAAATAAACTTAATTGCAAAAAATAATAGCAAAATAATCACAAAACGTTTTGCAATTACCTGCAAAATAATTTCAATGTGAATTTCCAATATATCCCCTTGTCTTAAACACTCAACCTAATTACCTAATCGCCTTCAGTTTCATTTACTACAGACATACTCACATGTAGTGGAATGAGGGGGCTGTTTTAAAGCAGTACTCAGATCTCTTTGCAAGCCTTTGCCAGGCTCCTTGTGGTAAATATCCCTCTAAGTTCCCATTCTGACCACTTTCATCCTCCAAACGATTCAGACCCATAAAGGACAACTAGAATGATCAATATGAAAAATCAATCAAGAAAAAAAAAATCATTACACAGTGAATCTGAACATAATTTTCTCCTAAATACAAGATCTGGGCTGTGTTTGTCAAAGGCATTGTAAGCTTAGTTATCAAAGAGAACACTGGTGGCAATGGTTCATTGATCTACTTAAAGGTAGACAAAACAATATATGAAAAGCACTTGTGATCACAGTGTCGGACTGAGAGAAGAGAACGCTCAATTTGAGTGCTTTCAAATATCAACATGATTTGGCAAAATTCACTTAGTGCACCTTTAAGCCTGGAATAAACGAAATGATTTTTGCCCCCATTTCCCGACGGTTTACAGTCTGGAGAAGTCAGAAAGTCCGAGCCAGTCTGCATATTTGAGTTGACAGATTCCATAGAAAAATCGCATAGAGTATGATGGTCACGGACTCAGATTTTTTAGTTTCAGATTTTGATTTGAACCATCCAGACGTTTATCAAACATGTTGTAGTGTATGATGGACAGTTTTCCTTCGTCACCATTTCAAAAGACGGTAATGATGCCTTGTGTTTTAAAAATCTGTTCATTTTTTTCAGTCATGTAGTGTATTCCAGGCTTTAGGCTTACGATGCTTTTAGAAAAATTCAGGTCTGGCCTATCTTTTCACAGTAACATACCAGATGTTCTGAAAATGCAGATGGGTCAAACGCAGAGCCTTCAGCATGCAGCTGGCTGGCCTTTTCCTTCCCTAGATCAGTGGCTAGCACCAGGAGTTGAGCATCCAGTGCTGCTTCACGAGCCTGCCTCACTGAAAATAGACACAGGCCATAAAAAACCAGCAGGAGATGATCATGAAGACATAATACATAGAAAATGAAATGCATGTGTGCAATGCTTTGCAAGGCCATGCATCCTACTAATTGACTGAACTGCATTAGTTCTGTAGGTAGGTACCAGAATATTTAGTGTAGAAAAATAATACCATTGGCAAATAGTTTGTTGGCCTCTTCTAAAACATCAGTGAGTTTATTGTTAGCAGGGTTCAGCATGTCCTCGCGATTTTCTGTATACAAAAAAAGCATACACACAACAATATACTTACAATGCTTTATAACTGAAACAGCAAACTGTATCATTGAAGCCAACTTTAACATTATTAAAACTCACGCTGGACTTGATTGATCAGATCCCTGTACTTGCTCCTGATCTCTCTCCTGCGTGTTGGATCATCATCTTCCTCACTAATACCCGAGGGTCCCGCACCAATATCATCTTCATCACCCATATCCCCAGGTCTCTCTGGCCGGTTCCGTCCACCCAATCCATTTGATGTTCCTGCTGACTCTTCTTGATTACCTCTAGACTTTCTCCTCGAATCAGACATCTTCAATGTTTCTGCTTGATTTTCTATTCAGAGAGACACATATGTCTGAATAACAGGATTACAGAAACTTAAAATACCTAGATCTATAAAGTCTGATTATGTGGTAACAAGCACTGCAATGAGAGGTGCACACTGGGAAGTGTTTTAAAAAGTTACGTATAGTGTCACCCAAGTATTTAAAGATAACATAACATAATAAAATAAAGCAAAATATGCAGCACAATGTATTAAAGTTTCACATAGCACAGTTTCCTGCTAATCACACGGTTAGTAAAAACAGTATTTTACTGGTACACAAACAGATTTTACTGAGACTTTTTTTTTAAATAGAGTTTATTTTCAAAACAATACCATCCTGTGTGCAAGCAATCTATGAAAATATAACTGCTGAGACATTGTATTTACACAAATAGTTCCTGACAGTGATCATGTTTGCGATCCACTGCAGTTGAGCTACAAATGCGATGAGACATCGGAAAATAAAAACAGCGAATAATTAATAAACACTGATGTACAAAAACGAGCAAATTACAATGTATTATCAAAACTTACAAACTTCAAAAACTGCAGGGTTCACGTCTGTCATTTGCATCAACGATGAAATCTTCGCGGGAGAAGAAGGAAGTGTGTTTACTGGCCTCACGTCATTTCCGACGCATTCTATGACAAAACCTGTAACTTTAGTATCATTATTGTATTTTATATTATTTTATTTATTAGTTCTTCCCCTGGTTTATAATTTTTATACTATGTGTACAATATTGTTTAAGCATTAACAATTGCTATTTATGAACTACATCTTTTGTCCGGTTTGTCACTCACATAATCTCACATCCTTATGGTAGTTGTAGTCCTTATTAAGCGACTTGTCAGCAATTTACCTTAAAAACACACACAGTATGTAATCTAAGTTGTTAAACAAACTGAAAGTGTTGTTAACCAAGGAACTTAATTTACCAATACATCGAAAAACAGTCTAAAACACAAAGGAAATTTCTAAATGAATCTATGGCGAAATAGCCTCCCTTGTTAGTCTACAAATTGACGTCATGACTGAGCGGTACAGATTATGTTTTTCCAGAATAAAAGCTTATTTGCGAGTTTGTATTTTTCAAATAATTATAAATATATTTATGTAATTGTTGTGCATTTAGCTGTAAATTTATGAAAATTTGTATTTATGTAACGTTAGAAGTTGTGTCTGATATAATAGGTTTAGAGATCAGAGTAATGAATTAAATCCCTCCTTCCAACAGAGAAAAAAAAAAAAAAACACCTAAAAATACCGAATAGGGTGTGTTTCAAAACTCAGTAAGCTGCTACCTAGAGAACATTTTCTGGCTGTTACTGTGGCGAGCGTTGTTGCACAAACTGCGCGCTTCCTTGGGTATTTTGAAACACAGCCATCAGAATCCGGAAATTAACAAACTCGTGATGTCAGGAGGAGTGGGAGAGAAAGGACAAATGTACGTGTATTTCCTAGGATTTCTGGACTGTAGAGATATGACATCGTCATATTATGTAGTTAACGCGTGAAACGAGCACTGGACATGTTTCAGGGAGACTGGATGATCGCTGGTCCAAACTGAAAGTGTTTTCACGCGCATCGTGTGCTTCCTATTCCAGATCGACTTTTCAGCAAACATGACGCGACTCTCGTTAGAACAAGTGACTGATTTCGGCGATTTCACGAAAGGAAAGGATCTAAAAGAGTTTTTCAAGCAGGGATACTCAAGCACCTCATCTCAAAACTTCCTGTCTGATGTTCGTCTGAGTCCAGATGGACGTCACATTCATGTCATTGTGCGTCAGCCCAAGAGTGGTCTTATGACACATGACAAATATCAGCGACCTCATCTCATGCAATGTCAGAAACACAATGATTTAGTGCTATCTGGAAATGTGCCTGTAGTGGATGTCATTTATGTTCCTCAAAGCAAACCAGAAGATGGAGCCTCTGTGCTTGGAGTAATATTTGAGAATGGAAGAGTGGAATTCTGGAAATTCCTAGAGTGCAGATCAGGCTGGAATTTACTCCAGACTGCGGATCTGTGTAACAGCCCTCGTGCTAAGGTCAGTTCTGTGTGCATTTGCCAGAATTTCATTATATGGTGTGAGGAGCGACCACCATCTGAGAACTCCGATAGTGTATGCAGCAACTTCAGGTTCTGCATCTGCAAAAAGACTGTAGAAGTTAATGAGGGAGGTGTCAATTTAGGAAACATGAAAATTGCATTGCACAATAATCCTCGATACACAACTGTCAGTTCTGGGGATTTTGTCTATCTGATCCCAGACATGAGGGAAAACTCTTCCATTGGTGTTTCAAAAGTGTTTCTTGCATGGTCTCCTGAACATGACACCTTTAACATGCATAGTGCCTGTAGTTGCACACTTATGAAAAGCTCAAGCAAGGAATCTGACTTCAAGAGACTTGTTACAGACTGCATTGGCCTTTTATCCACCATAAATCCTCCTGATATCTGTGGATTCTCTCCTACTGGATGTGGAGACCTCCTTCTTCTTCTTAGCACTGGTTGGGTATGCATTATGAAGAGGGATGGCAGTCTTAGCCACATATACAAACTTCCTGATAATTGCTTAAGTGCTAGTGGGACCCAAAATAGCCTGAAGATATATAACGAAATCCTGGCACTAACAATAGGCCGGACCCTCTTCTTAATCGACACCAAATGTGGTCTGGAATTAGAAAGAATAAGTCTGACAACAGAAGGTCTTCTCTTCATAAACACTTTGGACAGTCACTCTCCACAAATGTTGTCAGAAACCGGGCTGTTTGTGGTCACGCAAAAACCAAAGCCCTCTCCAACACTTTCTGAAGACTCAAATGCACTCTTAGTTGAGACTGTCTTTGAGGAGGCATGCAAATACTATCAGCAAAGAAGTTTAAGTAGCACGCAGCTCACGGTGGAGAAGCTCAAAAAAGGTGGGATGTTTCAAGCACCCATATCGCTGGCTGCCATCCTCAGGGATTACCTCAGCAACCAGAAGACCAAACCTGGCGAGAAACATTCCACAGGTCAAGAAAGGCTCATGAGCTCACTCGAATCAGAGCTTAGGAGTCTCGTTTTGTTGGAGGACGTCAAAACGTCAATGGTGAATGCTTCAGAGAAAGATCTAGAGAACTATTGTGAAAGCTTGGTGCAGCAGGAGATCTGCCGGCTGCTTAGCGGTGAGCTAGAGAGGGAGAATCTTCAGTATCTAAACAGCATCTTCAATCTCTTTCCCACTTACTTCTGGCATGCCATGCAAGCGGTTCTGCATCTGAGGTGCAACGGTGAGGGTTTGTTGTCGTCAAAAGCTCCTGCTGAGTTATGGAAAATCATCCTCAGCCCTGTGCAACCCACAGCAAACTTTGCTCACTGCAATGGTCAGCAGAAACACACTACAGTGCCTGTTTTTGAGCTCTTGTGCCAATCTATCTTCAAATTCCAGCCCAGCTGGCTCCCCAGGTTTCTCGAACTGGCACAACAACAATCTGGTGGGTCCTCTAAGTCTTCGTGGGGTTACAGCATGAAGGAGAGCTCTGAGAGCTTGCCACTCTATAAACGGGCTTTGACTGTGCTCCCTTGCAAAAGGACCTACCAACACCTGGAAGTGGAGCTGCTTTTGTGCAGCGAGCGGCCTAAAGCTATAATGCAAGCGTTGCGGATTCTCATCAAGCAAAGCCAGTGGGAACGTGTTGCGCAAGTCGCTGAAAGGTTCTGCCGACAGAGCCCGCTTCTGAACAAAGAGATTTTCATTGCTCTGCTGTGCGAAGTGTCCCAACATAGAGACTTGGACCCTTATTTGGACCTGCTATGGACTCTTTGTCCAGAGGACATGACTGTGACGAGCATACTTAATATTGTATTGAAAAACCTGCCTGATTCAACGCAGAACTCTGGTCCTTTCGAGGCTCATGGCAGCCAGGTCACCATCGGGCTTTTGAAACCACTGCTCAGAAAAGTTCTCCAAAGGGAGACCAAACCGAACCAAAGGTACGCAGATATCCTTCAGTCACCCACAGTTCCTCCACTCACTCCTCCACGTCAACCGAAGGGACTGTTCAGAGATGCTGAGCAGCAGGAAACCAAGCAGAGGACTTCCTCTGGATCTCAAGTGACATCTCAAGCCAAGCTGCTCTGACTTTCCCACTCTCAAATCATGTCTGACCCTTCCCATAGACTGTTATTAAAATTGTCTTAGAGGTACAGGTAAACCCAAAATGAAATTCTATCATCATATGCTCATGTTTATGTTATTCCAAACCTGCATGACTTTCTTCTTTGGATAGATTCTAATAAACAATTTAACAGATTTTATCTATACAATAAAAAACAATTTCATTGAAAACAATCTTTGAACCCCAATGACTTTCAAGGCATTGCCTGTATTTTGTGTTCTACAAAACAAAGTAAGCCATACTGGTTTGGAACAACATGAGGGTGAATAATTAATTACACAATTTCATTTTGGCATAACATGTTCTAAACATAATTACAGAGCTTCGGATCGAACAATATTCCATTAACTATTAAGACTGTAAAGTTATAACTTGCAATGCACAGATGTTCAGCTACTGCTTAATTATTCCTAATATAGAATGTAATATATGTTGTTTTTATGTTTACTAGGTTTGCTGAATTTCATCTAATGTGTTTTGGTGTCTTTTAAACTGTTTTCTATTTCTTAATTTTCAGTTGTCTTTTTTATAGCCACCTTATAAAGGTATGTTGTTATCATGATCCTAATGCAAGGTCAGAGATGACTACACATTCTCTACATTTCATGCTCTCATTTATTGTATAAACTCTTAGAATAACAATGTCTTTTTTTCTGTTGACACTACAGTTTTGTCATCATATGCTGGCGTAATTTTTATTTTAAGAAAATCATGTGGAAGATGTTTGCTGAGAACTGTGTTAGTTATTAAAAGAAATGTACAGTAATATAAAATGTAATGTGCGTACTGATGCATTGGACATTTTAGATTTGGTCATTTCATGTTTTCATGCCTTATATATTTCTTGAATTGCTCTTGTGTTTATTGCTATCGCAGGGATTATAACACTGATAAAAGCAATTAAATATGACTTGTATATTGCTGCCACTCCTTTTCAAGTCTCTTACTGAGCTGAAGTGTCACAGCCGTCATTAATGATTTCTGGTTTTGTGGTCAGAGAGGGGAATTCTGATGTGTTTCCAAAGCAAAGCTTCATAAACTCACTAGGTCTGTACAGCTCCACCCTCTGCATTCCTACTGAGCTCAGCAGCAGCATTCACATCACTGCTTTAAATTCAATTAAACTCAATTATAGAGTGACCAGCTTCAAACTCAATCACATCCGACAGGCTCGTGTTGCCCTGAATTGACTCGTCATAGCTAATTGTATTTGGAGAGCTGGAACACTTCTGTTTTCTCTGTGATGCAAGTGTTTACTAAGTATTGGTTCGACGGAGTATTCTGCAAAATGTATTAGAAATTTTCTTTTTTGATCTAAAGTTAATAACTAAGACACACAAAAAAATACATTTAAAAACAATTAGTAAAAATGTCTGGAAAAAGTGAATTGTTTGACACTCATACTGGCCTGTTTGAATAACTGCGCTTTCTAGAGACATGGGACAAAACATTCATTAAAAAGAAAAAAACAGTGTGAATCTACAATTTTCATAGTCATGAAAATAAAGAAAACTCTTTGAATGAGAAGGTGTGTCCAAACCTTTGGTCTGTACTGTATATATAATTAATCATTTGGCAGCCCTAATATATATATATTAGGGCTGCCAAATGATTAATCACATGTCTATTAAGTATCTCTGGTATTTACTAATCTGAATTTTAGCGTTAGCTCTAATATCGAGAAATGGGCTATATACTTTTTTTAAATTAACATTTTTCATGCTGTATGATCTCAGTATTTTTTGAAAAAGTCTCTCTCTCTCTAAGCAGCACAGATATGTGTGGAATGTGTGCGCCACTGCTCTAGTGCTTCATCCTGATTGGCACACTGTTGTAAAGGCAGTTATACCATGAGGCCTCAGTCACAGGATGCAGGGTTACTGGGGGGAGGGTTTCTCGATGGGTCATCTGGACAGACTTGGCAAGCAATTCTTTACACCAAACAAACAGGTTCAGCATGATAGTGTCAGCACCTTTTATTATGATTGTAATTAATACATGACATAAGATAGAAATGTTAAACAGGCCTCAGACCACAACACTTCAAAAAGAGGCAACTTCTTGCTGGTTTATACAATCACAGTCTCCACAGTAACTTATGAGCTAATTTCATTATTAGGACAATCTAATAGAAAGGTTTTTTTATATAAAATGTATGCCAGCAGTATATCTACAACAGCATACCCATATTTCTTATTGAAAAATGGCATAAATAAATTTCAATGCCTACAGGACCACGTAAAGTGCGTTCTAAAGCTTTAACTCCCATTAATGCCTTACAATACAAAAACATATTACAGTTGTAACAGTAAAGTTGTGCTTTTCATTTAAATATCAAGTGCTAAAATAATTTGATCCAAAGTGAATTTATGATACAATCTACGGCACTAAAAACAAAGAAAGGGGTACTAAGAAACTAAACATTGTCTATACTTGTCAATTAATTGATCTGTGGGTCAGTGTTTATAACTTATATATATCATTTTTATGTATGTGCTCATGTAAAATGTGGTTGTTTGCCATTTCCCAATAATTCAGGTTTGAGGTGGGCCTTTGGGAAAGGATTCATCATGAAGTTATTGTTCCTTTAAAGAGAGAAATCAGAAGGAAACCATTTGAATTGATTCATGACAGTAGGTAAACAGTAGACTTTTTCATGATCTGCTTCCACATTTAAAAAGCAAATAAGATTATTTACTCATAAGCATCTGAATACTTCATCCTGCGGTAGTACTTGGCCAGTTTAACTGAGAAAATGATGCTGGGGATCAGGAACATCATACACCAGCCCAAACTCAACCAAAAGGCATTCTGGAGAACAGACAGGATATTATGTTTTATTAGATGGGAACCATGTGCACTTACAAATCTCTCAGCACTGTAATATGGAAAAAGAAGCAGCTAGAGCTGATGATGGATTCTTACCAAAGATTCTACCAAGTGTTTACAGACGAGCTCCTCTGCTCTGTCTACTGCTTCAGCTGCAGGCCCACAACGACCCACCTTCTCTGTGATCTGACACAGAGTGCAACACCATAGTATTAATAATTCACCAATAACATAGACAGCACCTTGAATACAAATAAAGATATAAACAATACCGTTTGATTTGCCCAGTAAAGAAATGTCTGAAAGATTTTTATCTGACAGTCAATGAATGCCCTGCTTTCCTGCAGAAAAGAAGCATACAGTTACTATAAAATGCACAGTAGATTTTTTCATCACTGCAATACAGTAATCATCCTGACAGATAATTTATCTAAATATAGCTTTGATTTTGCAACACTCACAGTTTTCACTATTTGTGATATGTTGTAGTTCAGGACGTCTTGAGCATAGCCAACTTCTTTGAAAACATTTTCTATAGCTGCCTATAAAACGAATAAAGAGAAGAAATTTGAAGATACTGTTAGTGCATTTTTAATTAGGGCCATAAAGAATTAAGATGATTCTTTTTTTATTATTTAAACCATTTTAATTTAATTTACTTTCCCCTGGTTTCACAGACAGGGCTTAAGACTAGTCCTAGACTAAAATGTAAGTCTGAGCTGTTTCCACTGAAATAAACTTGCACTGACTGATCTTAAAAATATATCAGTGCCTTTTTAGTTTTAAGATGCACATCGGTAATGTTTTTTTTCTAAGCATGTTTATAAAAATTACTTAAATGTCCTAATTGATCTATGGTCTAATCCTGGCTTAGTCTAAGCCCTGTCTGTGAAACTGGGCCTTTAAAACTTAATTTATCCCGGTGATGGCGAAGCTGAATTTTCAGCATCATTACTCCAGATTTTCAATGTCACATGATCCTTCAGAAATCATTCTAATATGGTGATTTGTTGCTTAAGTAAAATTGTATTATTATTATTTTTAAACATTTGTACTGCTCAATCATTTTATGGAAACCTTTTCAAGATTCTTTTATGAACAGAAAGCTCAAAAGAACAGCATTTATTTGAAACAGAAATTGTGGTATCGATATAAAAGTCTTTACTGTCACTTTTGATCAGTTTCATGCATCCTGGCTGAACAGTACTCTACGCTAGTGAATTTTGAAACAATGACAGTATTTCAAATGCTCCCTGATACCACCTGCAATAACTGCAAGTAGCAAATCATCATAATTCATGGGGTCTATAATTCTTTAAAAAATGATATACTCTAGTTTAGGCTACAGTATTATACATACGGATACTATCATGCACTTATGATGGCTAGTGTTTACTCACAGTGATTTGTGATGCTTCTACACTGAGATTCTTAACAGTGGTGTTCAGCTCCATCTGCAAAGAGGAAAAGGATGTAGATCCAAAACTAGTAAACCAAACTCATACAAACTATTCAAGAACACTTTGTGTTTAATATTTATTCATTCCTAATTATAATGTCATGTTCATTTGAAATTTAAATTCTGAGTACTGTCTTTTGTGTTGTGTCAACACACCAGCAAAGGCATAATGTTAGACATGATGTCAGTCTGGATGTCTCGCAGATCTTTTGCTTCCCCATGAAGTTCATCTTTTTTAGCTTGGTTACTCTGAAAGACACAAATAAGTGTATGTGATCCATCTCGGTCATTCAATAGAGCAGGAGGTGTTAACAAGACAATTAAACAAAAGTAACTTTCACCTGTTTGCCAGCCAAGACATCCAGACTTTCTGCTACTGAGCTCAGATCAGTCCCTGACAAGTCATTAATCTGAAATAAAAAATTTTTTTATACATTTTGAAATATATTCATATAAATATATTCTCAATAATTACTTCCTCATATTTTGACCATTTTGCCAGAAATATATTTTCAATATAAATATATTTATATTGTCCATAATATATTTTAAAGAATACATTTTGCATATATATATATATATATATACAGTATATATATAAACACAAAACGTGGGCACAGGTATATTTTCTCAATATTCTGATTTGTTTTTGTCCTATCCTAACAAACCATACATCAATGGAAAGCTTATTTATTCCGTTTTCAGATGATGTATAAATGTGAAAATAAAAAACCCTTATGACTGGTTTTGTGGTCCTGGATCACATATATGTGTAATGCTATGATCACTATTTATTTATTTATTTTTGACCATATGAATAATGCTCATGTGTACCCGTTAATAAATTATACGTCATTTGATTTCACAAACAGTATATGCTAATGTCCTTTTGAGAAAGAAGTACATTGTGTACCTGCTGAATAATGTTGCTGAAGTTCATACTACTGGTCCTGCTGGAGAAGTTGTTTAGCTGGGACTTTACCTCTGGACTGAGGATGGTGATGTTTGCTATGTTGATTTGTAAACCATTAAAGGTCTGATCAATCTCATTAGTGTACTGTTTAGAGAATCAGCCATTAGTGTCCAATAAGTGATGCATCAATCATAAGAAAGTAAAGAACGAGTTATAATATCTCACCTGTGAAACATCTAATTTACTATTTAGGTCAAAGATGTCATTCAGATGAAATGTGGTCCACAACGGCATATTCTTCTGACAGTCACTAAAAATGATGAAATGTGAATTTATTGATTTATATTGGATGTAAATAATGTAAATATGATAGCCATCCATCATGCTGTCCTGCGTGTGACATACCTGTACACATTTACAATATTCAGGTTTGTTTTCAGATTCAGGGCCGTGGACAGGTTCATACCTGGAATCAGCCCTGGAGTGTCAATAAGCTATGAAACACAATATGATAATTAAATATACTGTTAATGCTTGATGCAAACACTTCCATTTACTGAAAACTAGTTACTAGTCAAGGTCACACGATCAAACACAATGAGTCAGTGTTGCTGGAAATACCTGGATGAGTTCCTTGTTTTGCCATGGTTTACAGATCAGGGTATAGGTATTTCCTCCCACTATGAAAAGTATCAACACAACTAACATGAAGATCCAGGAGACCAGGAAGCTGAAACCTACTCCTCTAAAATGGCACAAGAGGAAGTAATTACTGCACATACAGTTTTACACCACTGTTACACAAGCACAAATCCAAAGGGGAATTTATACTCACGCCATGAAAAATATTCCTCCACAATTAGATGTGCGAGAACGTTCAGAGGGATTGTCTTTAGGATTTAGTCCAGCTACACCCAGCAGCAGACCCAGAAAGTTACAGATCACCACCAGCAAAATCACACAGCTCAGGACCAAACCAACAGCCCGACTATTAAAAAAAATAATAATAATAATAATTGGAGATTGTTATAAAAATACATTGTATTTGAACACATAGAATCATGGTTAATTAGAACAAGATGTGTTCAAGTACCTGATTTGACTTGATCTCTCTATGTAAGGGGAATTATCTTTGATCAATTTCTGCACATCCGTTATGTTTGCTGAGATAGTGTTCAAAACATCAAGAGGAAGGTCTTTGGTCACACCTGAGATCTTGGTTTTTAGTGTTTCAAGCTGCAATAGAGCCACTGTAAAAGACACAAGGCACACCATCACTTAACAACTAGACTGATCAGTAACTTCAAGTACATCACACTACTTAACCCTTAAGTGAACAAACATTTGAGAATTAAGATAATCCGATCAAACGATTCCCCAGAAAGAAGACTCATTAAGGGCACTTAACAACACAAACTTACCCTGCACACTTAGTCTGGTCTCATTTTTCACCTTTGCTGGAATGCTGTCAAAAAAGTCTCTCCCCTGGGATTCAAACATGTATAATGAATATCATTAATTCGCAATGATTAAATATATATGTAGGACACGGAAGTTATGAATGTTTTCTTTTTCTGAATTTTTCTGAATTAACTTTTTACCCAGCAAAGATTACATGTATAATTACACAAAAATGTATAGTCTTACCAAAAATAATAAAACAAATTAAATCTAAGATATTAAGCAACACTGTTTTCAAAATTGATAATACTAAGACCACCGAACACCAAATCAATGGTAGTTTATAGAGAGAGGGGGAGGGGTGGAGAGGGAGAGGGAGAGGGAGAGGGAGAGGGCGAGGGAGAGGGAGAGAGAATACACTGAAGTGAAATTCTATAGCTGTGAAATAGGGCACTAACCTTATTTGCCTGTCCAATGACATCAGCATTTATAGCCTTGTCTACAGAAGATCTCAGGTCGTCTTGATCAGGAAACTACCAAATTGTGAGACAGAGAAAGCACATACAAAGGTTTTTTTCATTATAAACTATATTTTAAACATAAAAACATTATTTTTTTTGTATGTCTCCTTTTGCTTTCATGACAGCAGCACTCTAGAATGAACTCCTCACATTAAAGTCACTAGAGAAAATGAGTAGTTTTCATACAGTCATCTGAACCCCATTATTAAACTACTTATAGGACTGTATTCTGGATGTTCGTGATTTGAAGTATACTTTTCAAAAATACTATTCATCTTATATGGGCTAAATATTTTAATGTGGAAAAAATACTAATTGCATCTTTAATATTTATTATAAATATTTTATATGAGTATAATTATTTAAAAATGATTAATAAACCTATATTTTCAGTGTGGTATCAGACGCCATTGTACTGTAAGTTTCAAGCAGAGCACCATATTTAACACTAGAGGGCAGTACTAGATGTGATTAAATGCACTACATGCTGGTATCTACATAAATAATGACAGTGACACATTCTTAGTTTTCTCTTAGGTTTCCAAGAGAAAATGCTTGCAAGCATTGACATGTTAACGATAACTTCTTGTGTTACTCCTTATTGTTTGCGCCTTTGTTGCCATCTCCCTGCTTTCCTTCAGTAACAGGGTTTGAGCCATTGTGTGCACAGGTAACTGGTAATACAACCTGGCCCTCTGTACTTCTAGAGGAATGCTATGTAATAGTCATGTAATCTAAGCCAAAACATTGTTTTGTGGGTCTTATATGTTTCCTCCAGAAGATTGATGCAGAATTCATTCTGCTCCAATCACTAACCTGAGACAACCACAACCACAAATCGTCTAGATCTTAAAAGAAAGGGCGAATGATTGTATAATGAACCACCCACATTTTTGCAGGTATTTGCAGGTATTTTAATGCTCAACCTGAAACTACCACAAAGCCTAAAGTGGAATCAGGATATAATCAGGACTCCACATGCACCGCTGAACAGCCATAACATAATTCCCCAATGAGCTGTTCACTGGTTTAATCCCCAGGACAGCTATGGTTTAGCTTACGTCAAGGCTTCCTTCCAGTGATAGTTTGTTCAGTTCTGGCAGCTGGGAAGTGCAGTTTACACAGTCTGGCATATGCAAAGTGTTGTTAATCCGCTGTCTTACAGCAGATAAATTAGCTTTCAGCACATCCACCTTTGGTTTCAACAGCTCCAAGGTTTTATTAAGCTTCAGCAGTTCATTGCTGGTGCTGTTTATCACTGTAACATACATAAAGAACAAAATGGATTTAAAAACAATGGATTCATTAATGCTGCAGAGGTCAGTCGACAAGCAAAGGTTTGATCACAGAGCAAGTTTCCCAAAGAAAGGGGCTGCTTTATCACTTGAAGGGTAAATGCATACATACCTTGGGCTATTTCAGTAATGGAGTTGAACGCTGGGTCGAGGGGACCTTTAAGACCATTTTGGATTAATTTACCAAGCAAAGGCCCTGTTTCTATTAGACAAACATGCAGGAATTCAGTGTGAGATTAAAAGAAAAACAAATGGATCAAAAAAGAAATAAAATTTATATTGTGACTACCATTTTTAGATAACTATAATAAATGTTACAAAAAGGAAAATGTTTTTCCCTCATGCATTTCAAATTTGAGTGCAATCTTGTCACTTTTAATGGTTCTGCCTCCATTCATTTGTGATCCTTGTCTTAAAAGATACAAAACAGACGTACCATTTACATTGCTTTTGACGGCATCCACAGTCGCATAGCTCTCATTCTTAACTTGATCGATTTGCTGTTGAGGAATAAAAAGTTATTTCAATTTTCTCTTATGTATCAGCTATATTCAGTTTAATTCAATATTGTTATAATATGATTCCATTTTAGCTGTTGATATAAATCAACCTTGCATAGAGTTTAAACATAAGACTCCAAAAGATTTCTATTTTAAATAAGTGATGTTCTTTTAATATTTCTATTTATTACAATTATTTAATAAACAATTGAATTATTTTTATTATTAATTTTAAATTTAATTTAAATTTATTAAGAATCCTGAAATAAATCACGGCTTTCACAGAAATATTAAGCAGCACAACTGTTTTTAACACTGATAATAATTAGAAATGTTTCTCAAGACTGGAAAAATCCAGCTTGTATCACAGGAAAAAATTACATTTTAAAATAATATAGTAAATAGTTATTTTACATTGTAATATTTCAAAATCATTGTTTTTGCTGTCTTTTCTGATCAAAACTAAAAAATAAATAAGTAAATAAACATTTGAAACACACTGGGTTTTAGGGTGCTTTCACACTAGCACTTTTGGTGCGCACCCGGGTTCGATTGATGTCAGAGTTCGGTTCGTTTGGATGATGTGAACGCTGTCTTCCGTACTCAGATGCCCACCCGCGAACCGTAACAGAGTCCGCTTAAAAACGGTGGTCTGGGGTATGCTTCATGTGAACTCTCGTACGGTTTGCTGCTTATGTGAACGCAATCGTACCAAATCGCGGAAGTGAACCACTGTTAATGACAAATTATTTGATGAAAATGTGTGTTTGTGTGTGTGTTTCACTCGCTTTCCTGATGAGCGTGACTGACGCGCTGCAAGCAGAGAGCTGTACATCTCATTTATGTTCGCCTTCAACGTTCTTTAGAGCATTTTCAGTACATTCGTAAGACAGACGCAAATGCCGTTATGTACCGAAGCTTTATAAATAAAACGAATAGTTCAAAAACGTAATACATAAAAGTGCAGAGAGTAATGTTATGCATTTGCCGCCTTCTCCTGCGCTGTCGTTACCAAGCAGCTGGCTTGATGATGCAAGCGAACCGTGGTACGGACTCAAATATTATAATATGAACACAGTCCAGCGAGGGCAGGGGGAGGGAGGAGCAACCGAACTCGGATTCGGACCAGGCAAGTGAACCAAGTGTGAAAGCACCCTTAATCTCACTTAATCTCTCTATATGGTATACCTTAGGAATAGTGTTAAGATAGCTTTTGACATTCTCCAAGACGTCAGTGAGTTCTGTGGGGCTGCGCATAACAGTCTCTGAAGTGATTGTACTGCTCAGGAACATGCAAACATTCCCTGCCCTGCATAGCAATTCATACTAATTAAGCTAAATATAAAATGTCAAAAATATCGTTACAGTAACATTACACTCCAACCAGTGCTCACAGAATTAGTACAGTGATGAGAAATGTGGCCAAGTAAAAGCTTCTTCGCTTGCAGTGGATGTTCGTTGTATGCTTCTGCTCCATGCGGCCCCCGCAGTTACCACAGCAACGACAGCAGGCAAAGATTAGGCCAATTAGAGGCATCAGGACAATGTAGATGATCCCAATGGCCACGCAGACCAGGAAACCTATCTCATATACCAAAACCTGGTCAAAAGTGAAAGAAGATAGACAGGTTGGTTGCTGAGGGTATAGCTAAATTAAGCAGTAAAGATGAGGTAGGTTTAAAAAAAACACTCTTGATGACATTATATGTGTACTTATGCGTGTCAATATATGTTCAGCTCAACTGTGTATCCAAAACATGTCTGACGCTGTGTAATCAGATCAGCCAGTCGAAACTGGCAAATGAGTCAGTGTTTATACAACAAAATATTGGTGTTGGCATGATTCACTTATTATAAAAAAACCTGAGAAACTTGTCCTAGAACACACACACACATGTGTCAATTTATATATGTCTGTATTAAATAAGTATATAAAATGTTTGTGTGTGTGTGTGTGTGTGTGTGTGTGTGTGTACATTCTTCTTCATAGAAAAGTAAAATATTGCAAATCTATGATCGAGGTGCAATTGATTATCATAGCATTCATTTACATGCAGATGTGATATACCTCTTTAACCCTCTCCTGGCTGAAATCCTTATCTTTTATCATTCTAATCAGCAGATCTACAGGAAAAACATACCAAGAAGACATTATACATATTCTTTTTAATATTCATTTACACAACATAAAATAACATTATAACCAGTGTCACATCATTCTACTAGTTCTAAAAAAGTCTCAGAGGTTAACGGCGATGAAGTGGCCAAACAGCCATTGATGACAGCAAGTAGGTATAACAGCAAAAAAAAGGCTAAGTAGAAAGGTAGACTATACACAATACTCTATTGATGGGTGATGTTGTCATTGTAACCTGAACAATTTCATGTGGTTTCTGTGGAATAATATTTCTGTAAAGTAATGCTTCATTCTATTGTTAGATCAAATAATAATTGTCTGCAGGAAGAGATGTATAAAACATAATAGTTCATTGTTTGGAACAATAATTACTCATTGTTAACATTTTATGAACAGCTTTAAACTTTATGAGCTCATGTGATATGAGAAGTAATTTTCTTTTGTCATACAATGAATTCGCGGGTGATAATTAACTTAAAAATTTGCTTTTCCATTTGTGATGCAGACTGCAACTATACAGACTGCTTGATTAGTAGGACAATAAACATATTTTTGTGGTAAACAAAGCTCTTGGAAAGGGGAGGGGAGATGATTCAAATCTCATGGACATTTGCATAGTTATTTGCGCAGTGGTTTTGCTTCTGAAAATTAACTGAGTACATTTATCCCAACTGAATAAGCACCATCTAACCATGTGCACAACAATCCCAGCCTAATAACATTCGCTAATGAGTCTAATACAGCCATTACTGTCTCAGATCAAGTTAGAATCATCTGTGCCATATAACATGTTGTTTTTGCGGAGATAAAACCATTTGTAACCAAACTGCTAATGGCAAAGTACTTAATAGTAAAAGAACATGTTTGTACTGAATAGACCCTTGTCAAAAACAGAAATCTACATCACAATAACTCACCTTTAGGGAATGGTTTGGGCTGGACAGATCCCAGGAATGAATGTACAATTGGAGACATAAAGGCACTGTTGAAGGTCAGCTTGGTTGGTATTTCATATGAAGTTTGTAGCTCTGTTCTGTTGGTCTCGATAGGACAGGACGGTTGACCGCTTACAAATGTCCAGAGAAACAGTGGCAAAATGCCACAACAAAAAACTCCTTTCATTCTGAACCTCATGTTCATCAGTCAGTGGGTATTTAGGTCATGTCTCGATTCTTATGAGCATCAAACTTCACCTATGGCGTGATAAATTTCAATAATTATTTGGGTCTTCTTTAGAACATACAATCACCGTAAGACTTTAATTACAGCAATTATTGAGATAATTAGAGAAAGAGGAACTTAAGAGAAGAGCTACTTTCGTCCTAAAACGCACCTTTCTGACTAAAATATAAATACAAAAACACAGTCAGGAATGAAAACGCTCTGAAAGCTACAAAAAGTAATTTTAGATAAATAAAATCATCTTGCAGTTCTATTGTACAATTTCTTACCTATTAACACAGACTGAAGCAAAACTCGATATTTTTGACAGTGCGTCAGACCAAATTAAATCAACAGGTTGGAATGACATTAAACATATCTGCGTTAAGCAGATACTGTACTGAACTGTTTACCTAAAACAGTAACCTGAGAACTAAGTACGAAAAGGAGAAACTAGAAAGACAGCACTTTTACCGCTAAGGGCAAAGTCATAAACAACACCACAAAAGTAGCTACCTGTTTTACATTTAAAGTCCTTCAGCTATTGTTGAGCATGTTCCTCTTAGTTCAGTTCAAATGAGACTAAAATCCGCTCATAGATGTCAACACTGAAGTTTAGCTGCACTGAGTGAAGCAATGAACGGGTGAATTGGCAGTTAAAGAATGAAAGACTGGGACAAACTGAAATGGGAGGGAGAGAAAGAGGGAGGCTCTTATAAAGACTGGTCAGTTTTCAGAAAGCAATCTATTTAAAACTGAGGGTGACCACATATTTTTCTATTGCTGTTGTTTCTAAAACAATCTACGGAGAACTTTGGCAACTGAATAGCCATTGGCTAATACATTTTTTATTTACAGTGTGTGTTAAAAATTAAATGTCAGATGTATGTTGATCAATTGCATATGTTTGTTTAGAGGGGATTTTGTGAGTGGCCAAAAAAACTACATAAAAAAGATTGATTTATTGTATGTGCAAAAGTGGAGCCCCAGCTGCATAGGTAAAGTCAAGTGGGTAACAGATTCAAGTGAAACACATTTGGATGCTTAATTAATCAGTTAAGCTGACCAATCAAATTAGACATTCTTAACAAAGTGGCTGGGCAACATTGATTAAAATAGAGAGGAAACCAACCACTGTAGTGCCAAGGAGTCCGACAATGCCAAGAGGAAAGTAGATATTTCAGCCCATCAGTCTGGGGAAGGCTATAAGACTATCTCCAAGAGATTCCAATCCCTCCCTAGAGGTAGAAGCCCATCGAAACTATCATCAAGAAGCACCTGAAAAATAATAAATGAGGTAAAGGCCAACCCACACATCACCTAGAGAGTTGCAGACCTCTCTGGCAGCATCTGAGGTAAATGTGCATGTCTACAATCAGAAGATAATTAAACCGACATGACATTTATGGGAGGTTTGCTAGAAGCCTCTGCTCTCAAAAGAGAACAAAGCTGCCCATTTCAATTTTGCCAGGGAGCATTTGCACAAACCAGAAGCCTTTTGGAAGATTCTTTGGACCGAGGCATACAAAATAGATTTTATTTGGTCATAATCAAAGCCGACATGTTTGGAGAGAAGACAACACTGAATTCCAGGAACCTCCTCCAAACACCTGCAAACCCACCAAGGAATGGCTTAAAAGAAAGAAGGTCTCAATCCAATTGAAATGTTGTGGCTAGACCTGAAGCGGGTGGTACATGCCAGTTCTGCAAAGAGGAGTGGTCAGTGGTTACAGAAGATGTTTGGTTGAAGTAATTGATGCAAAAGGAGGTGCCGCAAGCTACTAAATAAAAGGCTTCACATACTTCTGCACAAGTCAAACTTCCAGTTTTCGTGAGTTTAACCCCTTTTGTTCAATAAATAATGAAAATTATCCTTTTGTGTGTCCAACAACTTTTCAAGCAGCATTGTATAATACATTTGTAAAATGGCACAGTTTAAATATCTGAAAGTACACTCTTAACATCTGTCAGTCAAGCAGTGTAATATGATAATCAAGTATTATTTAATGATATAACTTTAGTAATTAGAATTAAAACTTGATAACCATTTATGAATGCATATTAGTCAGCAGAAGTGAGGGAAAAAATTACGTTTGAAATATTGACTATTTATCTCAAATAGATTTAATACACCCCCTGGAGCCGTGTGAGGGATGTTTTATTGCTGTTGCACACATTTATTTCACATCTTCTGAACTGTTGACAACCAACACCCAGAGGCGGCCTTACCTATGTTTCACCCGTTTCAATTGAAACGGGCCCCGCCCTCCAAGGGGGCCCCCAACAGAACAGGAAAATCCCATTCATTTTCTCCCTAGGATATTGATTTTCAGACATAATGTCTAAAGTGGTCTCCAACACGTCGCTCGCGAGAGTAGCTCGTGACCTGATTGGAGGTAGCTCGAGGGCCGTTCAATATCGCGTCTTTTGCACGCTCAAGTTCATTATTTCAAATAATTGAAGCGACGCGCTCATTTTTTTTCCAGGCGCAACAAGTCAACATGAAGGATGGGGGTGCACCCAAACTACGGGTGTTTTTTCTAAATAAATCTTCTAGCAGAGCTACAGCAAAGCGTTTTTCGGTGGTGGAAATCCATTAGCTATTAAAACTTCTCTGTCGTTGTGGAGAGCGCATGGTGCATAGCAACGACAGACGCCACGGGAACCGAATTTTACTATTAATAATAAAAGATAAGCTAATAATGTGCATTGTAAATGTCAGTATTTTGTCTTTTTTTGAATCATTCTTTCTATAAAAATGATTTAAAGGCTGAAATATGCGAGGTTTATCTTTTTATAAAAACTTTTTTGTCAAAACTTTATTTGAACGTGTACATGTTAGATAACATGTTGCAAGACACTCCTTTCAAATTTGGCCATTATTGTTAATGTTACTATTTTAATGTTCATGTAAACAAAAAGTGCATATTGATGGTAAGTTTATTTGTTATTCGGTTTTCTACATAAAACTTGGTGAATTGATTTTATTGTGTAGTATTAGTACTTTTTGAACAGGATTATGTGATAACCATGCTCATTTTGGTCACTATAATCATGAAATTACACTTTCATACCATTTTATCTCTAGTTATGATGCACTATAAAATCAACAATAATTATGTGTTTTTACAGTATAATATTTTGATATATATAGCCTATGTCAATTAAGGGGGACATATATAGGCCTACAATAACTCTTTTAGGTCTAAAACAGTTAGCATAGTTGTTAATATGAGAGTTATGAGACATTATTTAAGAGATTTAATTATTGCATGAGTAGCTCTCGGCCACTTTCATTTTTAAAAAGTAGCTCTCAAATGATCTTCTAAAATGAGTGAGCCACAAATCCGTGAGTACATTTTACAAACCCGTGGGAACGGATTGCGAAAGCGTGGGCACGGTTTATGAATTCGTGGGTACAGATTTCAGAAACTGCAGGCACTGTTTACAAATCTGAGAGCGCGGGTTAGAAACTCGTGGGTACGGTTTATTAATCCGTGGGCACGATTTGTTAAACCGAGGGAACAGTTTGAGAATTCGTGAGTACGGTTTAGGGCGCCCGGATTGCCAAAACTGTCGTCACGGATTTTTTAAAAATGATTTTTACTTACACAGGTGACTTCCCGGGCTCCGTAATACGGCAAGTTGAGGGGATGTTTGAGCTGTTTTTTTTTTTTTAAGTCAGCCCAGACAGCTGAAAATATAGCTACTGCGCAAATCAAATTAGCAGTGATGTTGCCCTGCGTGAAAGGGCGAGGCTTATTCCAACGTAAAACGCTGTATTGTATATAGTTTGTATAAAGCTGCCTTTTAATGAAGCTGAAAGTGCGAGTAATAAAATATGATGCAAACCAACAGGAATCCTTGCTTTTTCTGCTCTATTATGTTTACATTTTATGTGGGCAGGGCCCCATATTAGTTATTGAAACGGGCCCCCAGATGCTTAAGGCCGCCCCTGCCAACACCATTGAAAGGCTGGCGAGATCTGTTGGTGAAAACGTTGTAAAAGCATCAAGAACTCAGACCAAACTTACAAAATAAATTAAAATGTCTTTATATAAATACCATTTAAAAAAGAAATAATAAAGACTTAAATATCATTAAATACTGCTTGTGTTTTAAGTATAATCAAACCCTTCACCTAAAATTAATGACAATGAAAATTTTTCAATTAAAAAAAATAATTGTCCCAAATAAAAAAAAAATATATTAATTTTATATTTCATCAATTAAATTATAGGCCTACATTTTTATTTAAAAAAATAGAGAATGAGTGACAAAAGTTTTACAAAAGAAAGAGGTTTGGAACCGAGTAAATTGAAAATTTTCATATTTGTGTGAACTAACAATTCAAGAATATCCAATTACTTTTGATTTATTAATTGAAAACATAGTGGGTGTATTTAAATTATTTTGGGTTAGAACTGCATTTATTAATGTCATAACAGATCTGAAAGTGAGTGTCACATCTTTTACTCAAAAACATTTAACAGATGAATAAGCACGTGTGGATGCTTAATGAAAATTAGTTGGATTTAAAGCTAATAATATTGCTAAGAATTCCAAATAGTTAATTCCAATGTTCCTGCTTTAACTTATTCAAACAACTAGGGCTGCTCCGATCACGGTCGGCCGATCGTTATGAGCATCTCGTCAGTAAAGCCGGTTCTCTAATCAGCGGTAAATTCCCTCAGGTGCGTGATTTCACATAGAGCAGCTGTTACTACACAGAGCCGTTGTTAACCGAGAAGATGCGCAAATCCACGTTCATTTCAGCGTTTATTTGCGCATCTTCTCGGTTAACAACGGCTCTGTGTAGTAACAGCTGCTCTATGTGAAATCACGCACCTGAGGGAATTTACCGCTGATTAGAGAACCGGCTTTACTGACGAGATGCTCATAACGATCGGCCGACCGTGATCGGAGCAGCCCTACAAACAACAAAAACATTTGTCACGGGACATTTTAAATGGTTTCCTTTTTGTTATTCCTGTTAACAGTTCCGGTATAAATATAGGACATGCATGCTTCCTGGTGGCCTTCTATTGATTTATCACTTACAAATGACCAGGTTAGCAAACACTGTACTAACCGTAAAGTACAACAAAAACACTTTCAGATCGGGATCTGTTTGCATAGGATCTACCTGGAAATATGAAGCGTCATTAACACTCTAGTATTGACTTTTAAGAGTTGTTCACATTTCTTATCAAAAAACCCATAGTTTTTAATGTACTGTTAATATTTTAACCACATACCAGGCATGATGGCTTGTGAAAATGAGTTTTATTGGTACCATATATCAACTGTCAATGGCAGACACAAGACAAAAATATATCTGTAAAACAAAGATGCTCTGAAAACAGAAGAGCACGCCCGCTTTATGGCCGATTTGAGAAATAAACCAGAAACACCACTGTATTTCACAAGTGACATTGAAGAAAAATTTATTTCAGATTTGTATGCCTTAGAATGGTTATATTTAACCATAATTTAGTCTTCAGCCGTTTTTATAAGTCAGCAGAAGCCCTGCAATGGAGTGCCCTCTGGTATTTTAAAACCTAATACAATGTAACCTCAAAGGGGCTTCTTGGAATCATTGACCTGGATGATGTTTAATTATACAAATTTAAATAAGAATTCTTAAGGATTCATTCAAGGACTAATATATCATTTTAGGTTAAGGAAAAAAAAAAAAAAAAACAAGTGAAATAATGTACAAAGGCAACATCAAATACAGAGCAACATGTATCGTCTCAATATAATGCAATGGCAAGGACTTAAAAAAAAAAAAAAACATTGTACATCTACTTTAAAACTATAATCTACCTTCTCATGTAAAAGGTAGTTGTACCTAAAATGCATCTAGAAACAATATGAAATGAGAGGTTCAGTTTTACTTTTGACATATGAAGGGGTGAAGGGCACAGGGGTCCTAAGAAGAGTAAATAGAATTACACTTATACAGAACTTGGCTACTATCTTAAATATACAATCACAAATACACAAACAAAATGATGAAAAAACATTATATAAATGTGTTGATTAAAGGATCTTGCTCCTTGGTCTGTAGCATCGGTTAAGAAAAAACAATAGCTGGGATACTAATTTGATGTTTTCCCTACACGTTCAAAGCAAACTAATGATCAGTGTGTACGACAGGCATTGGGCTCAGCCTGTTCTTTTCAATATAGGCTAAAAATCTCCATGAAACAATGTTTATAGCAACAGTCTTGGGACAAAATGTGCCACCGGCCATTGTACTAACATTGTAGGATGTAGATCCTGCGAACAATGAGACTGTTACAGCTGCGATAGCTAATGTCTGACACATGCAGTTCCCAGACATACATGCTATGATCATGTAATCTCATTTTCAAAGATGATTAAAACAGAAAGAAAGACAAATAGGTGTAAAGACTAAAGCAAGTTAGCATCTACTTACAATAATATTGATAACAGTAACAATACAAAATTTGTTATTTTACATTGAGATTGACAGCGTTTTCCAGTTAAAGATTATCATTTTTTTTTTAATAAGAACAAAATTCATCATAATACTTTTTTAAGAAAAATAGATCCAAAATACAGTGACAAGAGTGCAAAGGATATTTAGAGTTTTTGTTTGCTTGCTTATTTTTTCACTTTAGAAATCGTTATAAAAAATAAAATAAAAAACAAGAAACTAAAGAGAATGCAAACAAATAATAATAATAAAAAAAAAAAAATCAAACACTTTTTTTGAGTCTGGTGTAATGGTCAGGCAAGCTCTCAGTGACCATTCCGGGCATAACCAAACTCAAGAACCTCGATGCTTTACACTTTATTTAGTTTTACTTAAAGAACTTTACGTAGTGGTTCTCAACTCCGGTCCTCAAGCTCCGGAACTGTACAGGTTTTTGTTCCAACCAGGTCCTACAAAACAAATAATTGAGTTTTTAAAAATGGAGCTTTGGGTTTGAGTCTGAGGTGCACACAATGGTCATATCACTAAACGGTCAGATAAAAAGAGATCCTTTCCTGTCAAGTGAGCACAACAGAAACAGCCATGCGTGTCATAGCACAGCACGCACAGAGAGACCCGAGGTTGGAACAATAACCCACAGCCTGATCGCTAAGCTTGACCGAGACACAGAAACTGACGGTGTTGCAAAACGACTCTCAAAGAAACAAAAGAATCAACAAAAACGGAATGTCTGACGGCGACAGAGGAGGAGGCCAACTGAGCAGAAGTCTAGGACCGGGTCTTGCGAGCCTTTCGCTAGCCCCTAACACTTCTACTGCGATGACTGTGAGGTGGGGTTGTCATTTTTGCTCTCCTGGCTGGAGGGAGCTTTGCTGTTCCAGGGGCTGTTGGTGCCCAGGGCGGGGGAACTGTTGAAACTGTCCTCGTCGTCGATGCCATTGGCCGCATCAAACTGTGTGTTTTCCAGCCGCGTGATGAGCCGCTCATCCTCGTCCCCGAACTCCCCTCCCATCAGAGTGGGCTCTCCCACCATCATCACATCCTGCAGGGGACAGGAAGGGGCGCAAACATTATCCCCACAACCCAGGGGTGCTCCGTAAGGGGACGCGGTGGCTTTCTACACCACATCGCAACTGCAGAAGGCACTGAGGAACTACACCTCAACTATTCTGCCCACTACAAGCCCAAATCAGCAAGGGAACTTAAACCAGCAGTGCTGTGTGTGAAAAGGCTATCTTCACCATGCTGAACACTAAATAGATCTGCCATGGTGGGCATCCCGGATCCTTGAGTGCTGCATGGGTTCATTCCACCTCGGGTCTCTAGTGTTGGCTGCGTCTCTGGAGCTCAAAACACCCAAAAGACTGACAAAAAGCACAAAAAACCCACAGACCTGCGGCCCTAAAGGACCAGGGACTGCCCAGCATTGGATCATGTCCACTTGTCTCTATGTTGGGCCTGTCTTTCTAATATGAGGCATAACTTGAATACAAGCATTGGTCCACCCTCCTCCCGCTAACCCATCTCCCATAGCTCAAAATGGACATCAAAATGAGATGCTTACAGGTACCTGGCTGGAGAGCGCAAAACTGCTGGCTGGACTTTTCTTTTTACTGTTGTTGTTGTTGTTTCCCCCTCCAGAACTCATCGTGCTGCCGCCGGACATTTTTCGTTTCCTTCGCTTGTTGGGGGCTTGTCTTGCTGGCTCAGCTGGACAAAAAGCACAGGGGAGATATCTGAGACTCGGGTGGGACACTGCTGGATGTTGGACTTTGAGATGAAAGTCGCTCGATTCTCACCTGGTGGGGCCACCATCCGCTGCCATTTCTGAAACAGACAGGTTTTGAGGCAGTCTCGTGGGCTGAGACTGTACGTCTTGTGTCTGGACATCAGTTCCTGCATGGGCTCCAGGATTACACAAAGCTGTGGGAGAGAAAAAAAAACGGTTAGTAATGTTTTTGAATTCATATCGACCGTTCTCTAGACTGATGGAAATGAACTTACTCGGAGGTAGTTCAGCGTAGAGTTAGATAAGCCACATCTAGTGATGTTTTTTGATAGCTGGTCAAGCATTTGGGGGTCTTGGGCCTGTTGAGGAACAAATTTAGTAAATCAACAACAATTGTGTGCCGACATGGTTGTTGCCAATGATTTACCAAAGACAAGCACCAATTATGATAAAAACATTTACTGAAACTACAAGGTGGTTAATTTTTTTTTACAAAAAAACAAACAAACAGTTAAAAATAAATATTTTCTTAAAATGTCTTTACAATTATAAAGTAAAACAAAACAAAAAACAGCACATAGCTGAAATTATCTGGATAACATAACTACAAAATGGTCTGAATTAATAGCAAAATACAGTTAAAAAAAATTCTTTAAAAAAAAGTCTCTTATCATCACCTATGCTACATAATTAAAAACACAAACCACTAATACGGTGGATATAGTTACAAAATCAAATTTAATATTTTTAAAAAAAATTATTCAGTGATGGTAAAGCTGAGTTTTAGCAGCCATTACTCCAGTCTTTAGTGTCACATCAGATGTCATTCTAATATGCTGATTTGGTGCTCATGAAACATTATCATCAATGTTGAAAACAGATGTGCTGCTTAATATTTTTTGGAAACCATGATACCTTTTTACCAGGATTTCTTGATTAATTGAAACAGAATTTATTTGAACCATAAATCACTTGTAGTATTATGAATGTGTTTACTGTTACTTTTAATAAATTTAATGTGTCCTTGAATAAATAAATAAAAAAATAAAAATTTCTTTAAACAAAACAAAAACATCCTGACCCCAGACTTTTAAACCGTTATATCATTGTGTAGGGGCTCTAGAACAAATCCATAAGATTGTCAATACTGAAATCAAACTCACATGCATTGCCAGGATGCTCCTCGGCACCACCTCTCTGTGCTGTCTGATGCTGAAGTGCCACGTCTTTATACGCATCATGTCATCAAACATGAACTCGAGGTACAGTCTGCCCTCCACACACACCTGAGGAGATGAAAGGACTTCTCAGCAACATCAAAAAAGGTGGAGGTGGCCTGCTTTAAACTCAATCGTTATGTTCTTATTGCAGAGCTTATTTAATGGAAGTACTCTGAATTCCATTTAAGATCACAACAAGAGTTAATGTATGCCTTCCCTGACACCGCATTCACTTTGGAAAGGAAATGAACGGGCAACACATGAAGGCCATTTTTAGAATTTATTTCTGATAATAAACTTTACATAAAGTGTGGTGTGGTGTACCACGGTGTTCATAACAAAATAAATGCTTAATTAAAGTTTTAAAACTCTGGCAATAAACACAAAGGAAAAGGATACCTGTGTGAACATGGGTTTGCCGTTCTGTGTAACCATGGTGCACTGATCGCAGTCCAGGGACACAAAGTTATTGTGGAAAGACTCCTTGGGATGTTTCAGCACATAGAAGAGTTCAGTGGCCCCACCCTCAAAAATACTCCTGAAGTACCGAGGGATCAACGTCCTACCAATAGCTGGAAATAGGATACAAATTTTGGATTCAGATACAGTGGGGAAAAGCAGAATATAAATGCATTTTCTCATGACTCTGTCTATATTTGTTTATTCAGTTTATTCACAATCACTGAAGTGACTTTACAAAACAGGACATTACTATATCGTTTGGGCCCATCTTCCAGACAGAAAGTGATCGTCAGCATTGCATCATCTTCGAAAAACTCTGTAGTGAACGCATCCCACCACAAATTGTCACAGTCCTGCTGAGAAAGAACGAAAAACACTATTCACATGTAATCTTAATTCAAATAAACTTACATTTGCTAAACAAGCAGCAAGTAAATGCCATGGTTTTGCATGCATGCTAACAACCTACTGTTTCCATTTCTACAAATGAAGATTTCCGCTACTCCCTTTATAAATTTGTGTACCCCAAATGTGATTTTTTTTTTTTTTTTTTTTACCTCTGTCCAATTCTGTAGTCTTTTGTTGAGCTCAAATATTCTGTAGTCTGTTTGATTTCCATACGGTGTGTGCCTCCTGTAACATGAAAAGAAAGGTTTGTTGATCAGCAAATCGGAATGATTTCTAAAGTATCATGTGACATTGAAGACTGAAGTGATGGCTGCTGAAAATTCAGCTTTGAGTAACATACATTTAAAAAAATATAGGAAAACAGTCATTTCTATTGTAATAATAGTTCACAGTAAATGGTGAGTGTGGTAAACGACTTTCAAAAACATTTTAAAAAAATTTACTGACCACAAACCTTCGAACAGTAGTAGTGCACGTGTTTATGAATTGTATAACAATACATTTCCACTTTTTAGAAAATATCCAAGCAATATGAGTGAATAGTATTTCAATAGGCAGAATAGAGTCTGAAAAGGCTTGAGGTAGGTTACAATAATAAGCGAAACCAAAAGCTTGTACATACACTTTGTGTTACACCCTGTTGTCTATCACCTGTAAATAAACTGCTGTAGACCAAATGTCAATAGCCAAGTAAGTTCTTACCCTATTCCAGGCTCCATGTAAGAGGGTGGATACATCGGTGTCGGACTGCAATATAAAGAGCATTATTAAGACCTTAAAATGAGCACCTTTCATATTAAATATCTAGTGTATGATCAGTTTACTTTAGTTAGACGTTAGCTAGATGCCAAACTACTACTACTTTAAAACTAGAAAATAGCCACACACATTAGGCAAAAACACAAAAGCAATCACAAGTCTCACCCCACATCTCTATCCAGCATTGCGCCTGGGTGAAACGGAGGGAAGGCACTACCGTTGGGGGGCTCCTTTGGGGAGTACAGCTTGAATGACTTGGACGAACAGCCTAGATAACGAAAGAGAGAACACCATTCAGACATTTAGATTTAGCGTCCATTCACAAAATATACAGACAGGCCTACAAACCCAGCCAGTAAAATCCTGATGCATTTAGTGCAGCTGTGGGTAAACAAGACATGTCTATTTTTGGCCTAACTTCTCCATAACGTCTTGTTTTTTAATATATTTAGGCGGCTTGAGTTATTCATGCCCACTGTCTGGCCTTGCAATTAGCTTAGTGAAATGCATGTTGATCTGGGCTTTAATATTTATTATCTATTTGAAACAATAAATATGTATTTTTCAGACTGAAAGTCCCCCACACCCTGGTCAGCAAACACCATTATGTGATCACGTGATATTTCCCTGAAGCTCATGACAGCCCATCCCCCAATCCCGCAAAAGGGATTCATGTAACTCCAGCTAGCCCTGCTCTGTTAATTCATTTAAACTGAAACGGCAAGCCTAAAGCAACAACCCAAAAACAGGCTTGACAAACACTAATCTAATGCAATGCACAATTCAGTCAATAACTATAATGCAACATTATCCATTAAATGCACTTTAGGATCCGGTGTGCATGTGTGTCACAATATATAAACGCTATACAATAAAAGTAAAAAATGAATGTAATTTCTAAAGAATAATTGAATAATTTGAATTGGCGTAACAACATTTATATTCACCACAGAAAAATCCATAACTTTTTGCAATATTAAATTTCCCTGATATTTCCAAATTTTGCATGACCGTCAACCAGAAGATCTGGGGAAATTATCCATGGTCATACAGATCTGCTAGTCTACTCGTCTGGGGCACCATCCTGTCAATGTGTTGTCTCTGTGAATTTTAGAAATCTGCATAGTTAAGATACATTCTTTTAATACCTAACGTTACTCTCTTTACATTAGAGCTTCGTTTTATAATGTATCGGTGAAACTTAATGCATTAATTATTTCTCAGTCATGTTCTAAGATTTGCACGCACTGTTTGACAAACTATAATAAATAATAATAATAAATAAATACATTTTAATCTCAAATGATTATAATTTTCAACAATTAAAACTCATGATATTGCGAAGACCTGCATTTAATGCATATTCACACTTCTCCACAGATTAATGGCAAACACTTCTTCATCCTCCTCTCTCTGTTGGGGAAAACATTTGTGCTAAGATACTTAACGTTACTATGGTGTAGCCACACTACTTAATACATTTCACACAAAAAGTGCACTTAACTACTTTTAAAACACATGTCACTTAATTCAAAACACGTATCGCTGGTTTGTTTTTAGCAAATGATTCCTAGCAGGTCTCTATATTTTTGTACTATAGCAACAAACTTGATAGCCTAGCTTAGCCAGGCCTGGCTCGGAACACAGGCGAGGCCCGCACAGGCTGCTGATTCTCCCAACAGCGTAAACAACATCACCATAGCGACGCAATTCAACGCATTTATTTTCACGTTTTCTCGCTTTAAAACTAAACGTTGCTGTGAATTAGCGTTACACTGACGCTAAAGCGCACCTGCAGGAATCCAAGCTGGAATTCGACGCTCTGTCCCCGGTGCTCCCTGAATATAATCCCGCTCTGTCGGTCGCTGTCGTTAAAGCCAGGTAAGCTGAAACATCACCCCGTTTCAAACCATGGTGGTGTGCAAAAAGCAGTTACAAAATGCAGCTTCGGCGCTGGTAGATGTAGACCGTGTTAAACGGGAACCGGACTCAAGGGGGTAACGAGGAAAAGTGCCCGTGCGACCCTTTGTTCCTGCTCATGAACAATAGTCCAGGCCCTTCTTTCTCTCCGCGCAACCCCCCTCAACACTCCCTGCTCTGGTGGAGCATCAACCCATCGCGGTCCCCTCCAATCAAACACACCCCTCCCCCAGCCCTGCACCCTCATCCGGGACACACTTCACGACGAAAACCTACATTGTAAAAGTGTCAAAAGAGAAACATGAAAACACTTCAGAGTGGACTACAGTTAAACTTGAATAAACAAATAAGTAAATAACTAGCACATGACTTCAATGAGTGCAGAGAGAGCACTTTGTTTACAGGCAAATATTTTTAATATTTAAATATTTTATACATTTAGAAAATATACAAGAAACATAAAACATACATTTTATAAAATACACAATATATAATTAGTATATTTAAATCCCTATATAAAATAATCATGTAAAACTCTTGTATTTATATTTCAAAATTTGCCCAGGTTAATTTCATTAATGTCACAACTTAAGACATTTGGACCTTTCAGAAAAATCGAGAACTGTGAATCGGTCACAAAACATAAGTGTCAGAATTTATGAGGTTTAACTGATTTGCTACAATAAATATTATAACCACAATTTGACTCTGAAATCACTACAGGCTTCATCTTCTCCTGCAACAGCAAATTATTGTAAAACTACAAAATAACAAGCTCATGCTGCAATGTGGGACAGTGGAAAACACCCATAAGCCCTTGTTTTTGAATAATTATGCGTGATCAGACAAAGAATTGGAAACTTACAGAATGTGTAGAAAACTTGTTTTTTATCATTAGTAGATGGTTAAGGTGTGTGTGTGTGTGTGTGTGTGTGTGTGTGTGTGTATACAATGGTTTGGGGGGTTTACAAGGTCAAATGGTATTACAATATGAAAGAGGTTTAAGGACACTGCCTATGTCATAAATGGTGTTTTTTTTTGAAAATCTAAAAATGTAAAAAGTTTTCTGTAGATGGTAGGTTTAGGTGTAGGGCAATAGAAAATACAGTTTGTACAGTATAAAAACCATTGCACCTATGGAGAGTCCCCATAAACCACCTGTGTGTGTGTGCGTTTAAGACACTATTATGATGAATAGTGAGAGCCAAGATCAAGACTTTATATTAAATTGTTTTTTTAAGAGTTCTATGGAATATAAGATAAAGATGACTGGCTAAGCGTGATCATAACTTGCAATCTACAGATGCCAATATATGTAACAGATGAAGGTTTTGCTTTAAGCAAAAGATCTGGGCTGGAAACTATCTAAAAGGCTGCTGGCTCAGTCGATGAGATCCAGTTTCAACTCTAATCAAACATTCAAAATTACAGACAGGTGTTCGAGTGGTTATGGAAATAAACTTTGCAGTGAGGGATATCCAGGAACAGCATTAAGCACCTTTGATGCAATACTATTGTTCCTGTAATTTGGCGCTATTGGTTGGCGAGGTCACAAAAACAAGTTCCACTGTCCTGTCTTCACAGGCAATATAAATATGCAAATTCTAACATGCTGAACTTTTGCCTTGTTTTATCAGTACTTTCTCAGAAAAAAGGTCTACATGAGCATAACCCTAATAAAATATAGGGTTGCACTCTAGGTTCTTTATCCATTTAGAACCATAGTATGCTGAAGAATCCTTTCTTTATGAAACAGGTCTTTTTTCTTTTTTTTAGAGTTCAGGGTTCTTTATTCCCACCTTTTTGTTTTTCAAATCTTTAACTATCAAAGCACGTCATTACTGATTTTCTGGGTTTCAGTAACACACTTTCAACAGGTTAATGATTTCATTTTAAAATTGAAACTGGTTTCCAAACAAACATGTTCTTTTCTCTTTTTAGTTTTTTGTAAGTGTGAGCAGCTCTGCGGAGCTGAGGATATGTTTCTTATCTTCTCCACTAAGTAACGTAAGTAACAGAGACATTGAATTTATAATCCATTTTTTATTAATTATTACTTGGGTTTATGCACAAACATACCCAGTCACAAAAATATATATATTAAAAACATTTTGAATATTTTGTTACATTGCACACTAAATTAATAAAAAAAATTCATAATGTTTTTATTTCACTTTTTTCCTAATTATATAAAAACAATGTCACGTTTTATTAAAGGAGGAATGTTGAGTTTCATTGTAACATTTTTCTAAATATCTTCTATGTTCCACAAAAAAAAGAAAGGCATTCAAGTTTAGACCGACATGAAGGGGAGTAAATTATTACATCAACTTAATTTCTGGGTCAGCGGTCTCTTTCAGAACGATTAAAAGCCTTCAAGCCAGAGACTTTACTAAAGAATCAACTGTATATTAATCTGGCTGTGGATCAAATCAACACATAATACATTTCTAATAAATTCCAGTGTTGGGTTAGACTCCCTCAGATAGAACAACATCGCCCCCTAGTGTCACGAACATTCCCTGAAGTCCCAAGGTACTGTAGCACAAATTTAGCAAAGAAACTACGGGCCAACTTCACAATTACACGAGTGTTAAGGGAGACAATGAAGATTATATAAATTAGCGTGCGAAATCAGGATGACAGGTACCTCAACGTGGGTCTGATAACTTATGGATCTAATAAGCTGCTTGTTTAAATGCTACATTCATTTCAGACACGCTGAACAAGAAAACGATTATAGCTAAACTTCCACTGGGGGCTCTTGCTGAATTCTTTTATGAGCTTTATGAACGTCCTTCATCTGCAGCAGTGAAGCTGTTCCTATTTTAACTCCTCTGGTTTGAATGAAGGATTGCCTCTGTGGGAAAAACTCCACCCTCCACCAACATGGCTGACAAAATCTCTCTCCCTGACGAGGCCTCGGCTTGCCTCTCAGTGCTCCAGGGGCTCTTTGTTATGCCACTGCCTCATCTCTCCCAAACACAAGCACAGGAGGAGCCATGCGCCTCACGCTCACCCAGGCTGCTCACAGCTACATGGCTGGCAGAGCGCGATAATGCTCTGGCGACAGACGACATATGTGAGAGCCATACTAACTACTGTGGGGGAATGACTGCAGTACAAATCATATCTAATGTCTGTCCTCCACTCAGAGGAATGTGCAGGAGAGGAATCTCATGTGCTGTTCACAAAAGATGGACTACACTTTTTTGTCCCATGAAATCGGTGTAATAAATCCCCAGATCCAGATTAAGCATTTATATACCGCATGCATAAATATTTGTTTACGTCTTGGAAAAATTTTGGTAATTTCAAACGTGTGATTGGAAATTAATGAAAATGTAAACATTTCTATAGTCAATAGAAATATTTTATATTCTGAAGTGTTTGTTTGGGTAAATACTCTTTGTGAGATTGCTACTGTTATCCTGTCATCACAAACTGGAAAAGTCATGGTAAAATCATTAGTGAGAAAAAATTAACTGTACATGCTAATATGTTGGTAAAATCTGGATTGGTTTTTTTTTTTTGGTTATCAAAAATATTTCAGTAATATAACAGGAGGACATTTATTTATTATCTTTAGATGTTTAAATATTTTATTCAATAAAACACTACATTTATTTGATCAATACAGTAAAAACAGTAATACTGTAAAATATTACTACTATTTAAAATAACTATTTTCTAGTTGAATACATTTTAAAATACAAATGATTCTGGTAATGGTTATTTCTCCAGTCAGAAATCTATGCTTATTTGGTCTTCATTTCTTATTATTATCAATGTTGAAAAGAGTAATGCTCTTTCATATTTTTGTGACATCCACTTTTAATTATTTTTTTTGATGATTAAAACATTCAAAAGAGCAGCTTTTATTTGGAAAAAATATATATTTTGTAGCATTCTAAAAGTGTTTAATGTCATGTCTGATCAACATAATGCATCCTTTGTTGAATAAAAGTAATGATTTCTTTAAAAAATAATGATAATTCTTACTGACCTCAATCACTAGCAATGGACACACTTTAAAAGACTGCCACTGGTTTTCCAGATGATGATGCTCTGATGACCCAGCAGGGATCAAACTGTCTCGCAGGCTTTTCTAAAGCTTGTGCTCTACAGGTGATTCCTTTCTTTTCATGTCAAACCACTCATTACCACCTAAAAGTCTTACACGCATTTGATTGCCAGAGACGTATGCAAAGCTAAGTGAACCCACTGGTGGATTAAATTGACTGGCTTTTTTTGTTGCAAGCATCTCTTTAAGCCGTTAAATCACTCGGAAACACGCTTTGCACTGCTGTGAGAGGAAATAAGATGAGGGCTCTGAAATGCCCACGCTTAACAAATATACTGTGAATATTCTGCCTCCTGATGCACTGTAGTGGTAACTTAGTGGTTAAAGATGTGGCAAAGCACTTAACCTCAGGTCACTCCACGGGGACTGGACCTGTAATGAATATACTGTAAGTCACTTTGGATATGAAAGTGTCTGATAAATGACTAATAAGCAACTGTGGTGTTCGTTGACTTTGTTGGCAAACACTCTGTGCCATCAAACACCAGTGTCAGACCTCAAAAACCAGCGGTAGAAATATTTGATGAGAATGCTGAGAAAAATCAATGAGCAGTAAAACATACTGAGGAAAACACATTTGCTTTCATTGGAAATAAATCAGAACTGGCACTTTAGGTGTTCCTTACATAAAACACACACTTCAGGTATACAGAGAGAGTGTGGGGTCTGTTGTAATCATACTGTGTGTGTTTCCATTGGCAACAGCAGCCGCAGGGTCAGGTCATGAGAGTTTATTGAGGTTTCAGGACAGGAGCCACTGAGCTGGAAATCATAGAGAAGCAAACAGCTGATCCTCGTCACTCTACAAGATACAGATGCCTTTGCTTACTTCTCATTTTATTACTGCAGTTCTACAATACACTCGGTCTTACACTTACAATTGCTAATCGATACAATTATTCAGGTCCAACTAAAGCAGCTGCTCTTTATCATGATTGCAGAATTACATACTAACATTTTCTGAACAAAATATTTGCCCATGCAAAGGTCTCCACCATGAACTAAGTGTGTTGCTATGCAGTTCCAAGAATGGTTCGGGTAACGTTAGTTAATCATAATCTGATGCAAAGCAGATTATTAGCTCAAGTAAAGAGTCAACCCCTAGCAAAAAGTCTCCATTATATTCTGGTTTCTAGATTGCTTTTTTTCTACCTTCAAAGTAAGTCTATTTCTTTAGGGAATTCTTAAAGGGATAGTACACACAAAAATTTTCTGTCATTAATTACTCACCCTCATGTCGTTCCAAACCCGTAAGACCTCTGTTCATCTTCGGAACACAAATTAAGATATTTTTGATGAATTCCGAGAGATCTCTGACCCTCCCATAGACATCAAGCATACTACCACGGTCAAGGTCCAGAAATATAGCAAGGACATCGTTAAAATGATCTATGTGACATCAGTGGTTCAACCGTAATTTTACGAAGTTACAAGAATACTTTTTGTGAGCAAAAACCCCGAAAATAACGACTTTATTTAACCATGTTGAACCCAACAACTCTTACTACAAATGCCTTAATTACACCAGCAGGTGGCGACAAGTGACTGTGTGTATAAGTGAGTTATTTGATCATCTATTAAATCATTTGCTCAGAAACACAATCCAATCAAGAATAAGACACGGAATTCAGAGTAGTTTAATAGTATAGGTCTATTACTTTTTCTACAATATAGTGCACAAATTCAAGTGCTTTCAGGAGTCATTGATTAATTCACTCAAACGATTTGTTCAAAAACACTGATTCATTTGGGAAAAAAAACTGTAATATTGTTAGTTTCTGGCTTTGTTTAGCAAGTATGGCGGCGCGAGATTAGGTGCAGTAACTGGTTATATTGTGTCTAAAAGACAAGTTACTCAAAATTGTATCTTATTAACTTTTATCTTAAAAAACTGTTTATTAAACTAGCAGCCTATGTTATCGCAATATCACATTTAACCTGACCTTTTTTTTTACTACAATGACATTTTGCATTAATATTTTCAAATTCTGTGAATGTGGTAAAAATTATATGTACAAATCACATATATGTATATGTGTCTTTAGTGTCCATTTTTTTAAATGAAAAAATAAACAAGCTGAATAAATAAGCTTTCCATTGATGTATGGTTTATTAGGATCGGACCATATTTGAAAATCTTTCATCTGAGTGTGCAAAAAAAAATCAAAATACTAAGAAAATCACCTTTGAAGTTATCCAAACGATTTCTTAGCAATGCATATTACTAATCAAAAATTAAGTTTTTATATATTTACGGTGGGAAATTTACTAAATATCTTCATGGAACATGAACTTTACTTAATATCCTTATAATTTTTGGCATAAAAGAAAAATCTATAATTTTAACCCTATGTTTTTTTTTTGTGGCTATTGCTAAAAATATAGCCTAGTGATCAAGACTGGTTCTGTGGTCCACGGACACATATTCGTTTATATTGCAGACCACTAGCACCCTTCTGTGGCCCCATGGTGCCCAGAAGGATGACAGTTTGAAAACGCATGGAAAAGTAACAGCACACCTTTCATCATCAATCCGCACTATTTAAGGAATCTTTCATATCCACAGCACAAACAGTGAGTCACATGCCAAATCTTAATACAAATAGAGGTACAAATATAAGCAATAGTGATGCTTATCCTACCAAGCACCACTAATAAATCGTCATTCAGTCTGTAAAATCATGTGTCCTTTAGTGTTCAAACAGCGCATTGATTCTTGCTGTGGTGGAGTCTTACAGCTGGCAAATGCCAGCTCTTATCTAATATTCCCTCTTCATCGCTGACACGTGACATAACGAGTTCTAACATCCCCATCTAACACTGACAAGTTGAGGGGAGCTGATTTTTTTTGTACAGGAAGCCATTTTGTTCTAGCTCTGTGTAATGAGACAGATCCGTGAGCCACGGGCTGGAGGGGGCGGGGGGTGTTGCACACACACACACACAAATGCACGCTTAACGCACCATGCACAGGCATTGCCAATCCAGCAGAGAGAGTGTAAATCAGCACAGCTTCTCCTAACTTGACAGGCACACCCTAACCCTTTCGTCGTTGTGCAACTTGAAACAGGCTTGCTTTGTGACCGAGGTTGCTATTTTAGCTTTGCTTAATGTCATTTCCTTTTAATCAAGGGGCCATGTGACTTTCTGCATGAGGTAACAGGACACATGCTGATATTGAGTGCTTGTGGGTGAGAGGTAGAGAGTCGAGTGGCAGAGAGCAGCTGGATGGAGCTTAGTATCATTTAAAAGCGTCGGTATGGGTTGTTATCTAGCTCAAACAAAGCTATAAAAGAGGCCATTAAAAGCATGCAATCCACGCTCAGCGATATATCCTCTGAATCCTGATGAGAAGATCACGGCGGCCCACTGTACGTGCCGCCCATAAGAGCATAGGAATGTAAACAAACCAGACTTCAAATGAAACCTGTGTTGAGGGGAGAGGCGTGTGCTGTAAGAACAGACTGCATCGTGTTTCTGACAGAGGTGAACATCACAAGCAGTTTTTTTTTACGGTGCTCTTCTGCCTTTTATGAAACGGCGCAGTGGGACCCCAAACAAAAGCAAGAAAGAGCCATCTCTCATGCGCCGAGCCTCTGTTTCAGTCTAGCCCCGTCTCCTTCTTTCTTCTATTCGCCCTTTTTCCAGCCTCCCTCCTCACATAAAAAAGGAAAGCAATCAGACAGGACACATGTCTGTGGAAATTTCCATGACTACGCTTGTAAAAATGTACCCTTGTGACTTGATTTTCAACAAATGCAACGTGCCAAATTTTGGCTTGTTTATCAATGGGGTTGGCCAGAGAGGCTTTTGTGGCTCTTGCACAGAGAAGAAACTTCTTGCCTTGTGTTTATGGCACAGAAACAATCCCAACACTGGTCCAAACTTGCCTTGATGCCATTCACCCTGTTTTTAATCTTTATCACAGTGAGGGAGAGGACAGACCTGCCTTGTAATAGTGATTGTCTTTCCATTATGCCACAGATCTTAAGAACATGAAGTTTGGTACTTGGAAACTCCTATAGACTGAACATATGGACTCGATTAAAAACATATTTAAGTGATTTAGAGACTAGAACTTGTGAGAGAAAAAGACTGGGTCAGAAACAAGGGTGCCTTGTGTCTAGTGGTGTAAATTTGTCCTCTCTGTTTAGGTGATGGCACACACTGAGCTGCACAGCAAAGTCAACATATGCTACATCACTGCTTCCAGCATATTTGACCACACTCAAACCAGCCATGCTCTTTTATTACAGGGCCAAGAGGTAACATTCAGACACCAAGATTTCCACATCTTAGCAGCTTTATATCATCACTATGTCACTTAACACATTTACAAAATGTGTATGGCCAAACATTTCATGCCACCACTGAACAGAGGTTCCCAATGAGGATACTTGCTGTCAGATCACCAACATGAAGCCACGTCTTTAGGAGCATCACTTTTTATTTATGAAGCTTTTTTATGAAGTCCCATAGTAGAGTGTGGGGCTGGCAAAGTCTTGGGTTTGATTTGAACTGATCAAATGTATACGTTAAATACAAATATTATATAAATATAAAACAAAACATTGAAATATATATATATATATAAACAAATAAAAAAGGATATTTATAAATACAAATATTTTTATAAAGAGGAATAGATAAAAACATAAAATGTAAATATTTAAAAATATAAATATATTAATTCATACATAAATTAACAGATCTTATTGGTGTGCATAACAAATAACTAATATTAAAAATAAGTATTTATAAACAAATAATAAATATAGATGCATACATAAAATATAAAAGTATTATATTTATAAATATTGGTTTATGCATTAAAAAAGTAATAATACTAAAATATTTATAAAAGTTAACTAATGTAAAATAAGGCTAATTTGTATACAAAATATACAGTGGTTTATGATTGTGACTGATTGTGCAATTCCTATATAAATTAGTCAAGACATATGTTTAAGATGTCTCTATTCAACAGTATCAGAGCAAGAACAGCTGCCAAAAAAGTTAATGCCTTTGATTTCAAATGCCTTCAACATGTGAAAAATGTTTGCAATGCAGATGAACTGATTTTTTTCTTCATATTATTTCCTGGCACAAATGACCAACCAACGCCTAAAACTGTTTTCAGAATATGATACATGAAGGAAAAACAAAGAGAATATGTTTTTCATAACCGTCAGAAGTTAAACTGCCACAGTGTCCTGCTCAATCAAAAGCCTTTACTTGTTTCTCCATGCAAAGCACTTTAAGCTGTGAGCGATGTCTGACGTCATTTGACAAAAGCACAGCACTCCACACAACTATACACACCAGTCAGAGAGGCTAGTCAAGTCACAGCAACGTCCAGGAAGTCACTGCTCTGAGGTCACGAACAAATGCTTGCTATTACGTGCAGAAATATATGCCACAAATGAACCTCTAAAACCAATGACACCCTACAGGAATGCTGATTTATTTAATGCTCCTTTCCAGTTCAAATAAACAGGCCATAGGTGCAATGCAATGCGACATATGACCTAAGTGGCCCACAGTAATGAAGCAAAAAAGATGTGAAATCTTCCTTTCATTCCCAAAAATCCCCAAAACTCCTGCCTGAAGCTGTCCATGCAGAAGAGAGGGAATTAAAGCTCTTACCTGGGCAAGCACAACCTCCAACAGACATCTTCTCACATGTTTGGCACTGCTCTTAATGAAATGGTGTTGTTCAGTCCACGCACTGTTAGCATGGGCTCCTTCTGAGAAATAGAAACAGGCAGAAAGGGGTGGGGAGTCAGCAGGAGGAGGGCACACAAAAAATCAAAATGTAGAAACAAGAGCTCAGCGAGAAACAGGAAGTAGGAATAACACTCCTGCTCGACACTGCACCCAGGTTCATTAATATGCAAATTGCAATACTTGTGGGAGGGAGAAAATATGAGAGTGAGAGATGCAGAGTGTGTGTGTGTGTGTGTGACACAGGAGAGGATCAGAGAGGGAGGGAGAGCCAACATTGTCAAAGTGACCTGTGAGGCACATTTTAGAGCACACTGGCCATGTGATGCTGTTCTTTTTTTCTCTCTATGTATTGCCTATTTTTGCCTTGTGCTGCTAACGGAGATAAACAGCAGCAGCCAGAGCCCAGAGGCACGGAGTCATTACCACCTAGTGGAGCTACGACACACTGCATAAACACACACATACACACACAAGCACACGTACAGCCTGCCCTCCTGATGCTCCTTGGGGTCTGCTGTACAGCTCACCCCTGCCAGAGTGAGACACACACACACACACACACACACACACACACACACACACACACACACACACACACTCGATCTGCTGCATGACTGATCTGCCTTCTCCTCATACAGCCATCCTTCTGCTCTTTCCATTTCAGTAACCTATGCATTGCTATGCATTATTCACTCTTTGATACATTCACAAAAAAATACTTTGGGGGAGACATGCACAATATATTGGTACCATATCAGTTTTTAGCCAAAAAATATATTAGATATACTTTTATTTTATTTATCAGTATCAATAAATATTAGATATTCAATTGTACATGCTTATTTCACTTCAATTACCTTTGTCATCATTTAACAAATGTTAATGTTTGTATAAAATATATCATTACACAATTTTTTATAGTAAATATTTACCTAGAAGTTATTAGCAAACATCAAATTAAAGTAATATTAGTATAGTAAATATTTATAAAAATAAAAATAAGGGTTTATTTAATAACATTTAATAAATTAAATCTCAATCATTATACTGCATATTATAGTATTGTGATGCCTAAGTTCACTTGTAGAATTTAAAATGACTTATAATATATTGAAAAATATGTATTATTGTAATTTTTAATATCTGTAATTTTAATATCAGCACCTGTGAGAGTACAATCATTACCGGTAGATGGAAAAACAATGGCAATGGCTTTTGTAAGTACAATGACTGTGGTTCATAGTGACAAAAATTTTATATATATAATTTTTTTTGGTATGTTTAATCATACTAAATGTGATTCAGTTTTACTGACAATATCAACAAAATCAATCGTTTCGTTAATGATTATAATAGCATTATTATCTACCTGGTACATCAAGTTAACTTGTCATTTCCCATTATACATGGTAACTTTTTTTGTACAATAAGTGTGATTTATTCATAATGACAAAATAATGTTACTGTTTATGCTTACAATATTCATATAGCTTGGTATTTGCATGGTACTTTTAAGAATACTATGTTCAGAAACACAGTAATTTCTTTTAGTACAGTAATGATTCTTAATGATTTTGCTACCATATCCATATAGCATGATGTCTAAACGGTACATTTGAAGTATTTTTAAGAATACCATCGTATTTCCATGCAGCCTGTCCAAAAACATAGAAATACCTTGTTCTATAAACATGGCAACTGCCATTTATTTGTACAGACAAGAAAATGGTTCAGTTAATGGCTACAGACAGTTTAGATTAAAAATGCAACACGTACCTGGAGCACTGGGACATTGGAGAAACAGCCTCTTTAGAGTGTGCTAAGGTGTCTAATTTCTTCAAGGAATCAGTATCTAAAACTGGCTGACCACTTACACCAAACAATACACCGTAGAAGTTATTCACTTTGCAAGTATAAAAAGATCAGCTTTCGTCTTTGTCTAAGTGCACATTCAAATCTTCAGCCCTCCCTGTTTTAAAGACTCATTGGCTTTCTCATAGTCCCAAAGGACAGACAGAAGTCCCTGTCCGCATGGCACCCGCTCCGTGTCAGTCCCGCGATCGATCAACGCCTCCCTCGCTTTCCCCTCTCAAAGCCTCTCCCTCCAGTGGGCTGTGCTTCTAACTACTGAATTTCACACACCACTGGTCCTTCACGTCCCCTGTCAAAGCTGCCTGACAACTCCAGAGAGGGGGGAGTGAGAGAGCACTCAGCAACCTCTTGATTTCCCAGACTCTCATCTGGTGTATCTAGGGAACAGGACACTGCTTTCTTCGCACCGCTGTTATTAGATGTCACCTGTCACTCAAAATCAATATGCTGATGACACAGAGACAACACTCTCAATCCCACGCATGCACTAAAGACCCGCCAGTCGGATGTAAAATCATTTACTTACTCCTAAAATGCCTTTAATAAACTCAACTGATTTACTTTCTTCAGCCTAGAGGAGCTGCAGTCCAAAACACAGTGAGCAAAGATCAAAGAGAGCCACTTTACTGAGAATAATTTCACACTGAAGGATTTTCTTTGCGCTGCTGTAGGAAATGGCTTTTTGTTTTCAGAGCCACAGATTGGCTTTGAAGCCCTGAGCCTCGGGAGATGCTCTTCACCACAGACTGCACAATCAGGTCCCGCTCTCCCTCCCTCTCCTTCGTCCTCAGTCACACGCTCTCACACTCCGACTCTGCTGAAAACAAAGATGATCCCTCCTCTGTCTTTCCTTTGACACCACCATTATGGTAGCTTAGATGTTTACCTGTGTGCGCTGACACTCACTGACCTTCCCTCGCAGTTACGCTGGTGTTCCCGGTCGCGCTGTTGAGAAACAGAGAGGAAGGATGTACAATCAACTCTTGATCCAATTAAGTGCATGAAAACAACACCAAATGCAGCCAGTTTATTACACTAAAACAGCTTGAGTTCAATAAAAGCAAATGAATCTAATCAAGTTCCACATTGTATGCCTCACCACATTTTTACCTTTTCAGAGTCTATGCTGTTTGTGGTAATCAAAGCTTGGTGTATTGATGATCTGGAGCTGGGTCAATTAGCCCTAAAAAGCATGGACAGAGAAAGAGAGAGAGAGAGGGGGAGAGAGAGAGAGAGAACGAAGAGGAGAGCAAAAGGAGGGGGCGGGAGAGAGCACACGGATCCACTGGAATAAATATGACGCAGAGCCAGAGCAACTTCTCCAGCCCGGTGTACCCAGCGAGGGCACTGTCACCATGGCAACGGCAGAGCAGTGATAGCTCGCCGGGGCACACAAGGCACAGCATTATTCTGTCTCTCGCTCGCTTGCTGGAAATACACTGTTTCACTCAGGCAGCGAGCACGTAGGCAGGCGGACGGGCGCCTTGTGTTCAATTAACTCTACTCGTTCTGGGCCCCAGGAGCCCAGCCACCTGTGACCTAAGATGAGGACGGACACTGCTTAATGTGAAGGTTATTTGAGAACATGGCAAATGGGTCACAAATCAACGTTTGGAGACAGATCCTTACAGACACTATGTTATACAAAGCAAAGAGTCTACCTAGTTTAATTGAATGGGAAGAGTTTATATGGCGTTGAATAAGAATGGTTTATTGGCTTGCTGAAAAAAAATTGGGGGGACGTTTAAATAACAATGCACAAAAAACGGGGAAGTTTCTTTGTGTTTTTAAAAAGTTTTCTATACAGACGATCCCTGTTCACACTGATCTACGAAAATGACAAAAAAATGCTGTAATAGGCATGCCAGGCCAGTAGATGGCTAAAACCAACTTAAACCAGCTTAGGGAAGTTAAAGCAGGTTTATTCAGTAGAAAATAGAGATTCGTTATCCCAATGAAAAAAAAAACTACATTTATTTAATCTGGACCTGGCCACGCTGTTTTTAGCTGGCAGCCAGTCTGACCAACCTGGAAGATAAGCAAACCAGTTTAGGCTGGTTTAGGCAAGATTTTTCGGCAAGGTAGTTCTTTGAGAATGCCAAAATCAACTGATATATTTGCATTGAACTTCCACTAGCATTCATGTCAAGATTGAGACATTCTTTAAATTATTTGACCCAAGCTGAAATCAAAAGCAATTTGTTTTATTAGTAATGGAAATCTGAAGTAGTCAGGAAAAATGGGTATGTCCAGACAGACAAAAATATAATAACCTTTATCTTAATGAGCTGTCAAGCGGTGTTAAAAACAAAATTCCACCCAGTGGGCCGAGGAACTGGGTGATCCCTTCACCATAATTTGCTTGCTTAGGAAAATACAGTATGTTTTATAAACAACAGCTCTGGCCAACAAGGATATGAGATTTTTCTTCTGTCTTTTTATGCTTTGAGTGGTGTCTGCTCCTTGCCAAGAGCAAAGTTGAGTAATGAGACAGGATGGAGAGGAAGGGCCAAGTGACTCCAGTCTCAACCAGTCTCAGCAGAACCGTTCTAATGATGAGAGCCACATAATGGAAGGTGACCCACTTATTGTGCCGCGTCCCTCTGTGATTCACCGTCTCTAAAGCCACCCTGGCCCAGTTTCAATGTCTACACATTGTGTGTGATTATGTATTTTCTTGTGCGTTATGGGTGGGCGGGTATTTGGTAGAATATAGTTCAAGATGATCTACTGCAGCTGTTATGCCCAACCATAATAATATGCCAAAATGTGACCACCCGGAAAAGACAGAATTAATGCACGGAAACAACAAAAAACTTCTCCTGTCGAGCTGAACAAAAGGAATTAGATGCAAAGTGAAGTATCTGGATCGTGCATAAATCAGGATGAACTTCATCAGGTGCTCTGGTGTTTGTATCATCCAGCGAGAAAAAACAGGATTTCATGCTTAATGCTTTCATTGTGCTGACTCCAGCCCTCATTGTGCCAAACAATGCCCTACAGTCCAAACGTAAAGCTACTTTAGACGCATCTGCCTCTAGCAACAGCAGCATATGCTGGACATTAGCTCTTGTAATTCAGTCAGCATGTTTGTATGTAACTCAAAGCAGACAGGAACCTCAGCATGTGCACTTTAGAAGCACTGATAGCAAATAATCGTTACATGTCTATGATGGATGATCTCTATGGAAACTTTCCAAGCAAGTACTAAAAAACAACTCTCACTGAGTTCACTGAACTGAACACGAAGGCAACTTTTCAGTTCACTTCCACGATGAAAAGAAAACGCCTCTGTAGTACTGCATTATTTAGCCCTACAGGCACAACGAGATGTTTAAACAGTGTCAAGAGGAGTACATCTAATTAATCTAAGTACATTTCAGAAGACTGAATTGATTGCCTCCATCACAATTCCTTCCAAGATACGGCATTTGATTTCATTGATAGAGAGCAGAGCTGGCAGGCAAAATAAAACTAGACAACGCTTTGCCCTTTTTTTCTAGTGGAAACTATGAAGATGGATTATGGGGTTTTTTTTCATTTAAAAATTAAGTGTGTCACCTTTCAAGGAAATCTAACCTTTTTCTAAGTGCTAACCAGTATTTTTCTGTGTTAAAGTGCTGACTAAACATCATATTTGTAACAGACATCTTGTATGCACATTCAACAGTACATCAGTGTTTAAACATATTCATGACCCCAAATAAGAAGAAATCTCAATTTTAAGAAATAATCAAAAGGTAACCAGTATCCTGACAATTAAAAAAATTAAAATGTGTCAAATTGACCAAAAACATTATATAAGGCTTAGGAACATAAAGACTCTGGCATGGTGCTTTAAACAAATGTTCACAACAAAGATGAAAAAAATTCATAGACAATTAGTAATTTTGTCAACAGCATAAGTTTAATATACATGTTTATGTTTTGTTATAGCGGGACATTTCAAACAAAACAGATTAACTTGACTAAAAAGAAACAAATACACTTGAATGTCAAGAAATTTCCAAAATTCTCTTACGGCCTTAAATTGCTCACTGGAATTTGCATGAATTCACTTGTTTTTTTTATTTTAGCTTAAGCTATAAACGCTATGTACAGTGTCAGTAACCAGTCCCATGACTTCATTCAGAGCTATAGGATGAGTGTGACTGGCCTTATTTTCTTCCATCTAGTCCATTTCTGCCGCATCAAGCTCTGTAAGGAACTTCTGGCACTTAGAGATGAGGACATTAATGGCCTCAGTAACCAGGACATCAGCAGGGAGGATCCCAGTGGACTCAACTGAGACTAAAAAATAACACAGAAGGGAGATTTGACAATGCATTTGGTAAATCATCAAACAAAACTAACTCAATGCTTTTAGTTGTAAACGTACATATGAAATGATCTCGCACTCTGCCCAGTTTCACCAAGTTCTTCAAGTCATCATGCCGAAGAACTTCTCTGCTGCATGTGTCTAAACGACTGTTGACAACTTTAGCCACCTTCCTTCCTGAAATTCATCATTATTAGATTATAATACAACAACAAAAGTACCAAATATCAAGACTACATGATATGTATACAGCGAAACAGTCCTACCGTTCACATTCTGTATCTCAATAACTCCTGGTGAGAAGCAGCGCTTTAACCTCTCTGCTTGTTCTCCCTCAATGGTCTGTAATAATGTGATTTCAGGAAGAAGTCTGTAGCTTGCAGTAGCCACAGGAGAAAACTTGGCATGATCCTTGCCTGTGAGGTGCAAAAAAGCTTTCCAGTTAATAACACAGTTTATAAATGACTGGACATTAGAGTTATAATAACTAACTATAATACATATGGCTCACTGGATCAAATCAAGGATCTATTTGGTCAGGAGCCTTTTATATTACTTACTAGGGCTGTCACTTTTGTGAAAAAATAATTTTCGACTTTTAAGACATAAGTGCTCATTGAATCGATTGTAAAATAGATTTTCCATCTCTAAAAAAAAGACTTTCCTTTTTCAACGTCAAATAACGGACGAACGTAAAGAGAGCGCTGGAAACGCACACGTCAGCAATATTTCTTATTTATTGGCATGAAGTTTCGTGCAGAATAACAAACAGCAACAGGAGTGCCAAATTCTCGAAAAAATATATATGCAGAGGGGATGGCTGCCATAACAAAAGAAAAACATCACTGCAGGCTTCAACCCGGCTGCATTTATGATTTAGGCAATTCAAAAATCTCCAAGATTATTTTAAATAATGATTCAATCCATTTCAAACAACTGTTCAAAAAATGAAACTTTAAATGGACTTGAGAACAGGCCATGTGTGTTTTTTATTGAACGTAACCGACACTTAGGCTAGGCGGCACTAGGCAGGCATAATTAAAGGCTAGGGCCATTACAAATTTATTGGACAGGAAAACAAGTCGATCAACATTTTCGGGGTCCAGAGCAGAGCGTTTTTTATTCACTAACGTTATACGTCCAGCTGTTGAGAAGACGCGCTCCGACCGCACTGATGTCCCAGAGACACTCAGGTACAGCTGGGCAAGGTGGGGGTATTACTGCCAATTTTCCACCACAAAAGCCGGTCGCTGTCAGCTTGCAATGGTCCTTTTCATAACTCAGAATCTCCTGTAACTAGATGCGCGAATGAGGCGAATTCGCATCTACCGCGCCACGAGACCCCCAGAGATGTGTAAACGCGTCTTTACATTGACTTAACATTGAAATCATTCGCGCCAGACGCTCTATTCGCGTAAGAGCATAAGAGGTCGCTTTCGACGTCACTGGGTCTTATAGGCGCGTACAATTGCTGGTATTTTCTGTCTAGCTTTCGCAAGGCATACTGCACTTTCGGAATTCTTTATTTTCTTTTTCTGCTTGTTTGTGAGTTTTGTTACATCTATATTTTTTAATTGTTTAATTATTTTAAAATTAATAGTGTACATATTTGGTTAAAATCGATTCCCTATTTTCATTTTCGAAACTTTTTTTGGTTGGTCCGATCGATTGTGCAATCGATTTTCGAACTAAAAGTGACAGCCCTATTACTTACCTATTCCTTTGACACAGTGCATGACTATATCAAGTTCATGGCCTGGTCGAAGTTGTGCCAGAAGAATGTCCCCATGCACAGGACCAATCTTGGCATCTGCAAACACATCGGCTTGGTTTCCAATTGGGAGCCATTTAATGTCACCTGAGTAGACTGAAACCAAACAAAAGACTTCAATGACATACCGTAAACAGGACAGTGATAAACAGAATGTTTTGTCATAGTTAGAAAATAATATGCATGTTGTTCCAAACTTGTAATTTTTCAATTTGGAACACAAAATTAGATGTAGGTGGTCTAAGCCACCTCACCTTTTAATTTCAGTGCATCTTTTTTCCACACAAGGTAAGTGAATGGTGACTGAAACATTAGCATCTTCTGTATTGCATTAAGGGCTGCACAAATCATTTAAACAAAACGGATTAAGCTCTGATATAGTTTAATGTGATTATCAAAATGCAAAATCTGTGATTTATTAAGACAAAAGTTTTAGAGAGAAGTGCAGCGCTGCATTAATTTACACACAAACAGCTCATGATTCAGCATTTTAGTTCTGAGTTTGGGTCACTTCTAACATTTGAGAACACAATACAGCAACCAATTTCCCAAACCTGTAATGAGTGGTTATAAACAGATTTTTGTCAACAAATAAGAAGCTTTAAGGGCCCCTGCGGTTCTAAATATCGAAGAATTAAGAAATGAAGACATACATTGTCATTTTAAGTTGTTATAAGCAGCACTATCTAGGGCTGCCCCCTAATACTCGACTAATTGTTAGTCGACCAGAAGAGGCTAAAAGAGGTCGACCAACATTTTATTAGTTGCAGAAGAAAAAAAGTAAATAAAATAAAATGATGAAAAAATAAAATCCATAGTCACACAGTTCATGACGGACAGATATCATTCATCCACCTCAAATGTTGTTTATCATCTGAAATATGTAAGTCTTAGCAATTTTACATGGCCACTCAATCTAATGGTAACCTGGAGAAATGTGTGTTATTCAGTGTCTGTGTGGAGAGTGGAAGCTGAACAAAGCTGGAAGCTGAACTCTTAAAATACTCCCTCATTTTTCCTCTTCAGATAAGAGTAATACATCTTTCAAATCTGTAAAGATTCCACGTTCATTTGTGTGCACTAAAAATAACAACAAAACACGCTTTTGTAAAATAATGAAAGCAAACAGGAGGCACTTTCTGCCGTCTCGGTCTTTATGAACTTGAGCGTGAAACTCTGTGTATATCTTTGGCCTTACAGATGTACAAAAATATCAAATAGAGAGTGAAATGGAAAATAAATATTCTTAGATTATGTCATCTGTATGAAACATGCATACAGTTGCATCCTCTACTGCTAATGAATTAGTGTCGCCAACTTAATCTCAAACCGAAAACAAAGAAAGCACTAGTTTATCAGTGAATTATTAAAATGTTAATGCAGTTTCCTTACTGATTTCCCTGACACATTCATAATCATTACTTCTGCCGGTGTGCTGTGGCAAGCTTGCATGCATGTGCTTGAGCACTTACAAGGCTATGCAGGCAATGAAAGGCTCATTATAATGATTTAAATGGTTTATTAATAAATGTGTGATAAGTCATTCATTTTAACCGACTAATCACACATTTATTAATAAACCACTTAAATCATTATAATGAGCCTTTAATTGCCTGCATAGCCTTGTACTAGTCGACCAGAAAAATCCTTAGTCGAGGGCAGCCCTAGTATTATCAATTAATTATTCATAATTTATTAATAATTACTCTTTTAATTATTTGCTAGCCATAAATAAGATTTTTGGCCAAATTTTGCAGCCATTCAAAAACACACAGCAAACCTGGAACTTTATAAAATTGCATTTGACATCACAATAATTTTTTAAAGCTTTAACGGACCAGAGAAAGTATGGATAATTGATAAAAAAAGAGAACAATTATGATTATACTGGAAACCTAATGGGTTAAAAAAAAATGTGTAATTTTGACATCTAAAAAAAGCTTACTTACAGTAAGTTAGCCCTGCTTTACTCACCCATGTGATTGAGATATAACTCCTTGGGATCTGCAGAGTCTTTAGGGGCTCTAGGATTCCTGGTGCATTTTACCTTCAACTGAAGTTGAATTGTGTCAATTTCGGTTCCTTCCTCATCCTCTGACAAACACAATCCACATTATCACTTACATTAGTATGTAAAAAAAGAAAAATAAACAGCTTCAGTCAGTGCTGGCATTTGTGGGACCATTACATAAACTACTTTTCTCAAGACAAATACATTTGTCTGTCATTTTAAAGTAAAACAAGATTTTTGTGAGTCCTTTATGTACATACCCGGATTCCTGTACTCAAAAAGACGAGGATCTGCTTTTATGGGCACAAGACCAAGTCTATGAGCTAGAATCTCATCCTGAATGATCGATGTGTTATTGTAAATGAAAACTTTTTCGATGGCCATTGTTGGGACCTTAATTTTCAAATAAGATGAGGAAGAAAAAACAGAAGATGACTATCAGATCCCGTTTCAAAAGCAGCTCATTATGATTGTAATGTAACAGGTACACAAGCAGACACCAAACATCATCAAACATACCTCAGCCAGTAATATACGGCGAAAAGCGTTGGCGATGGCAGCATCTATACCAATCATATCAAACTCCAACATGTTCTCATCCGAATGAACTATATCAATCCGGAAATTCTACAAGAATAAAGTTACACAATTTGTTGTCAATCACATAAAAAAAGCCCAACTTAGCAGCGAATAAATTAATTTTAATAAAAGACAGCTTGTGAATTTCACAGACCTTTTTGAATTTTTCCAAATCCCATGTGTCATCGTAACCAGGGTAATTTCCGGGATAATCTGTAGTATGGACCTGTAAATACAGTAAGTTACAGAATACTTACATATGCTCCTTACGGTAATACAGTTTAACAAACAATAACTATGTTATAATATAAAGCTAATAAACAACAATCACTGAAGCTTGTGTAAAGTTACCAGGAAACCTGCGCGACATGTGCAACGTCACATTATTAAATAAATGGCACTTATACTGGTAATTAAACATCTGTATAAACATAAACATACACTGAACATTAATTAAATATGCCACAAAGGTCATAACTTACATTTTTTACGCCAAATTCACCCAATATCACTCTATCACGAATTTCATCCACGTTGCTCATAGGCGCCGCCATCTTTGCTGTCGTGCCTCTCTCGCGCCGGGAGAGGGGAGAAAACTCCACTCTAAAAGGAACTTCACCATTGTCCTATTAATAATGCTTTAGAAATACACATAATAAACAATCCTGTTCACAATCCTGAACTGTTCACAAAGGTTTGCGAATATGTCGACTTTGTGGTGTGTATTTTCACCAGAAAAAAAAACAATTAAAACAATGTTTTTTCCCCCCAACATGTTCTATTTTAACTACGAGGAAAAAAATATTATGTTATATTATATGTTATATTATTTTTGTTGGTGTTGATGCAGTTCAAGAAAAAAATGGCATGTTCAGTTAAAGCTTGTCAAATTATTAATATTGTTATTATTATTATTATTATTATTATTATTACTTAATTGTCTATTTAAAAAAGTAGCAAAAATATCTAATTATGTTGCCTGGATGAGTCAATTACTCTACTAACTACTAATATACATATATTTTGTAATAGTTTTTGCAGTAATCACTTGCATCTTTATTTATACATTTTTATGTTATATATTTTAACCTATTTATTCGTTCCTGTTGGGACTTTTATTCTAGCCTCATTGAACTGCGTCACCGGAGGATTGCGCGCTCACCGTGAAGGTGCAGAAGTAGATTGAAGTGTTTCTAAACTTAAGTCTGAAATTTACTATTTCCGATTGATCTTGAATGAAGTCATCCAACCACTGCAGAGAGAGCAGACAGACACCTGTAGTTGTTCTCCTGCAGTTGTTTTGAGGGCTTCGCTCTTTGAGTGCACTATGGACGGAACTGTGGACGGAGTTGTGGAGGAGGGATCCACGCGGGGGTCCTCCTCCCGGACAGACGCTTCTCTCAGCGGAGAGGATGAGCGCCGTGACTCCGACCACAGCCAGAGAACTCACGAAACACACCCTGACGACGAGGTACAGCACTAAATCAACAAATTAATACAGTTTTTATTACTAAAGTACTTGAACTTCTAGGCTATAAGTTGTTATGTCGCATATAATAATTAATCGACTTATAAATATGTTTGTGTATGTTTTATATGTAGATAAAATATACGTAACCTATATAAATACTACTTGTACTTATGCTAAACTTACTCATCTGTAATTTGTATATGAGTGTTTTAATGAGGTATATGAGGTAATGTGAATAATTATATGAATATATATGAGAGTATTGTATACACTTGTTTAAAAACATAGATCTTTACACACACACACACACATATATATATATGCGTGTGTGTGTGTGTGTGTATGAGTATGAGTATGTGTGTGTATATGTGTGTGTATATATATATATATATATATATATATATATATATATATATATATATATATATACATACACATACACTACCAGTCAAAAGTTTGGGATCAGTTTTTTTTATTTTTTTTTTATTTTTTATGAAGTCTCTTAAGCTCATCAAGGCAGCATTTATTTGATCAAAATACAGAAAAAAACTGTAATCTTGCTAAATGTTATTACAATATAAAATTATGGATTCTGTTTCAATATCCTTTAAAATGTCATTTATCTAAGTAATGCAAAGCTGAATTTCCATCAGCCATTACTCCAGTATAAAGTGACACACGATCCTTAAGAAATCATTCTAATATGCTTATTTTTTTATTAGAATGATAAATTTTGGCAACAGTTGTGATGCCAAATATTTTTTTGGAAACTGCGCTACTTTTTTTTCAGAATTCTTTAAAGAAATAAAAAGTTAAAAAGAACAGCATTTATTCAAAATATAAATATTTTCTAACAATATAAACCTTTGCTATCACTTCTTATCAATTTAACACATCTTTCTTTGCTGAATAAAAGTTTTATTTTCTTTCACCTTCACTTTTGAAGTGTATATTGTTAGAAAAGATTTATGTTTTAAATAAATGCTCTTCTTTTTAACTCTTTGTTCATCAATGAACCCTGAAAAAAGTATCACAGGTTCCATAAAAATATTAAGCAGTGTATTATAATGATTCCTGAAGGATCTTGTGACACTGAAGACTGGAGTAATGATGCTAAAAACTCAGCTTTGCATCACAGCAATAAAATAGATTTTTATGTATATTAAAAATATAAAACGATATTTTACATTGTAATGATATTTCACAACATTAAATTTTTCCTGTATTTTTGATCAAATAAATGCAGCCTTGATGAGCATAAGAAACTCCTGTAAAAAAAAAAACATTAAAAATTGTTCTGGTTCCAGACTTTTGACCTATAATATATATATATATATATATATATATATATATATATATATATATAATTCTATTTAATTTGTTTGACTTTAATGTTTAATTACTGTTTATTTTCTTCAAAGCGCTCCTTGCCTCTTAGGGAATTTTATCCCTATATTCGCTGTGCCCTCTGCAATGGATTTTTCATTGATGCCACCACCATCACAGAGTGTCTTCACACTTGTAAGTGCACATTTCCAGCCAATGTAGTGGCATGAATTAATTTAGTTTTTTCATTATCCCATATAATCTGTCATCTGTACTGTGTTTGGCATCATGCCTGATTATTTCTTCCTTCACAGTTTGTAAGAGCTGCATTGTCAAGCACTTTTTTTATAGCAACAGATGTCCTAACTGCTCCATTGTTGTGCACCAGACACAGCCACTGTACAGTATCAGGTAACTTTAGTTCTATTGATGTCTTTTTTATTAATATTGTTCTTGCCAATTTCAGCTTTGGCAAACTTTGTGTATAAGGCGTTGTGTTGTTTACCAGTTTTGGTCTGCCACTAGAGATTTAGACTAGCTGTTATGTTCTAGACCATCCCTTGTGTCTAATTACTGCTGCCTAGCAATAACAGCCTCACATATGTCCCAGGGTCTTAAGGGATTCTTATATGCTTTGGTGTTTAATTACTGGTCATGTTTTAGTATGGAAGTCAAATTTCACCCCTGTTTCTCTTTTAGGCCTGACAGGCAATTACAAGACATTGTTTTCAAGATGGTTCCGTATTTGGAAGAAGGTTAGTGTAGTTTATGTTGAACTCTTTCTTGTTACACTTTTATTGTCCCATTCTGATTTTTTAAATATATATGAGAAGCATTTCACAGAAAATGTTTTTTTTTTTTTTTTTTTTTTCCATCAGATGAAAGGTCGCGAATATATGCATTTTATAAACAGAGAGGGCTTGACGTTCCTAAGCCAGGTTTGTTCATGCAATCACTCTTCTGGAGTTTATTCTTTGAATATAAGTGCATATTAGTACATAGGAGAGGCTTCATAATATTATTATAATGTACTTATGATGTAATCTTTTCTCCCCCCCCCCCCCAGTGGGATCTCCAGCTATGTACCCAGGGAAGCTGCATCAGAGACAGAAGAAAGACATACAGTCTGTTTTTACTATTCCCTCAGAGCTAGATGTGTCTCTGATGTTGGAGTTCGTGGGGTCAGTAATGTTGATTTGTGATTATACTTATATCAGTGATGTCATTCAGTTTCTAGAGCTTTCAGCTGACTTTATGTAAATGTAATGACTTTTTATTAAAAAGATTAAAAAAATGTAAAAACAGCTAAAACCAGTTTCACACACCACTGAATCGTTCAAATTGACTTGGAACATGCTTTAGGAAGTAAATAGGGTAGATTTTGATTTCATGTTGAATTTAATCTTTCTGAATGCTAGATGAGTTATGTGTATATCATCACTAGATGGAGCCAAACAGTCAAAAATCAAAAGACTCCTTAAAGCCATGATTTTCAGTCTTTTTGATTGAAAGGCCTCCCATTGTCCAATGCACTATTTAAAGCCCCATTCTTATTGGCTAATATATTTGATATTTCTGCTGTAAGTCTTAACTGTTTTAATTTTTTATCAATATTACTGATTGTTATGTATTGCACAAATTCAAAGCGATTACATTTTTTGTTTTCATGATATTCTGTATTGTCTTTAGTAAAATCAAGAATTATTTTTTGTGATGTTCCCCCTTGATCCCCCTGGTTGAGAATCATATGCCATGTGCTTTTTTTTTGGTTGAAATTGCACAATTATAAATGCTCGTCTATTATTTATAAATTATCCGATTTATTGTTGCAGAAACAAAATATGTCATCTGTTAATGTTTCACCTACAGTAATCTTTATTTTTACATTTCTTTGATTTACAGAGCTGAAAAGGGTATTGAGAACTATAAGGTAATGTTCATATTTTGTCAGTATTGCAATATTGATATTTGCATTTTGTTCACACAAAACATTGTATACACTTTATATTCAGGAAACACATTGCAGTATTATTTGTACTTAATGTATACACTTGAATCATTATGTAGAATTGAGCTGAAATTGTTCTGTAGGCCTGTCTGTTATTTTCATTTTTAAAATCCTGATGATATTTTCACCCTCTAGCCCCTCGAGAGGAAGTATGTGCGTGTGTCAGGGGAAGCCACTGTCCATCATGTGGAGCTTTTTATCAGGAGGAAGATGGAACTGAGTCAAAACTGCAAGGTGAAATATAGATTTTATCCCCTTTAACTTTCTCACCCACAGTTTTTGTGTATTGTGACTCATTAACCACATTACGTATAAGGGTAAGGTCTTGGTCTTAGACGGCTTGTTTTCATTAAACCAGACGCATAAATCCTGCCTCAGACGGTCAGCAATGTCAGAGGTCTGAAAGATATGTGGGGTGAGCACCCCCAGCTGTGTCAGTCGCTCAATAATTCATACTGACAGGACAGGGGAAATGAACCAGACACCATCCTTCACACAGAACAAAGATATGCTGAGTCATTTGATGCAAAATTGTTCTTTTTTCATTCCGTAGTGGACTAAATTCAGCAAAATCACTCGTCTTTAGGGTTTCCACAAGGAGGTCATCATGTAAAAGTGTGATTAAAGAAATGATGTTATTAGGAAGTTCCCTCCCTCTCAACACTTCAGTGACTCTGTCACACTTCACAGTCCTGCCACATTGCTGTTTAATTAGTTTTCCTCTAATCCCAGTTCTGGATAAGGATTTGAGTCCTTGAAAAGAACCACAGCTCAGTAGAGCATAGAATTGACTGTCTGTGGTTGTGAATAACATTGATTATGTTTGAAAAGAAAATCTAGTGCTGTTTCAAATATATATATATATATATTTCTGCAGACTGACAAAGACATTTCCAATTTGAGAGCCATATTTTTAACTGGTAACATTTTATTCTTTATTTTAGTTCTTGTTGCATACTGTATGTTACATGTACCTACTATAGTAATGAGAGGTAAGAATGCATAATTACAAGTATCTAAACTAAACTGTATCCCTAATCCTAACTCTATAGTAAGTATATGTTGGTAATTAATATTACCCAGTACCTTAAAATAAAGTGTAACATTAAACTTTAAGCTACATACAACAGTTTCACAGAAATATGCTTATGTATTGATCTTATTTTCATTGTTGATTGTTCATGGTATGTATACATGTCAGTTGGGGCATTTTAAAGATATATCCTAACTTGATTACTGTGAGACAAAAATTGTAATTTTACAATTTTGTTGCCATGACAGTTCAAAGTTTTTTCAGAATTAATATACTTTTACCTTTTTGTTTTTGTAATTAATAGTGCTGTCAAATTATTAATTGCGATTAATCGCATCCAAAATAATTTTTTGTTCACATAATATATGTGTACTTTGTATATTTATCATGTAAATATAAAAGCACACACATACAGTATATATTTTGAAAATATTTACATATTATATATAAATATGTACATTATATAATCGTAACATATTTTTCTTTAAAAAAAAAACATACATGTGTTTTTATTAATATATACATAATAAATATACACAGTACACGTATATTATGTGAATAAAATTATTTTCTTTTGGATGCGATTAATTGCGATTAATCGTTTGACAGCACTAGTAATTAACATTAATTGCAGCTCTGTGGTCACATGCAGCAGAAGTCAAAAGTCAAAGTCAAAATTTATTTATATAGCACCATTTATACAGACAAGCTGACCAATGTGCTTTACAAAGCAATATATCACACAACAAACAGAGCAATAAAAATTAAAAGACAAGTTACAAATTATTAAAAGCAATTGAATAAAAGTGTATTTTCAGGCGAGACTTGAAAACTGACAAGTCAGATGCAGAGCGAACATGATTGGGCAAACTATTCCATAGTGTCGGACCCGCAATGGCAAAGGCACGATAACCTCTGTGTTTTAACCTGTACCGTGGTATAGATAAAAGTTTCTGTTTACCTGACCTAAGATCTCTGGAAGGATTGTAATGTTCTAGGAGCTCAGATAGATAGAGGGGAGCAAGGTTATTTAGGCACTTATAGACAAATAAAAGAATTTTAAAATCAACCCTAAAGCGAACCGGCAACTAGTGAAGGGATGCTAAGATCGGTGTAATATGTTCACGTTTGCAAATGCCTTTTAAAAGTCTCGCTGCTGCATTTTGTACTATTTGAAGACGTGTTAGAGTTGTTGAATTTATTCCATAGTATAAAGAATTACAGTAGTCCAGTCGAGATGACAGAAATGCATGTATCACCCATTCAAAAGCTTGGGGACATAAAAAAGGCTTAACTTTAGTCAGCATACGTAGATGGAAAAAACAAGATCTGACAACAGAGTTCACTTGCTTGTCCAGTTTTAAAAAGCTATCTAACGAAACACCAAGATTTTTCACACAGGTATTTACTGGCAAAGAAAGTGTATATGTTTCAGGGAGGTGATTTAAACTACTTTTATAAGGACCAAAGAGTATAAGTTACATTTTATTTTCATTTAATTTTAGGAAATTTGCAAACATCCACTTCTTTATTTCGTCTAGGCACGCCAACAAGTGCTCGAATGAATTTTTTCCTGCCCGTTTAATAGGGACATAAATCTGAATGTCATCTGCATAGCAGTGAAATGACACATCATATTTTTTAAATATGGATCCCAGAGGGAGCATATATAGGGAAAAAAGCGTAGGGGCCAGGATTGAGCCCTGAGGGACCCCCCATCAAAGGTGGGCAACAGAGGACATAGAGAGCAGAAGGCTGCTTGCATGTTGTAAGGCTAACAGTTGTATCTGGATTACTGGCTTACGGGTTTTTTCCTGCCGTCCAGGCACTCAGTGTTGATTAGCTAAGACTGGCCTGGTGAGGAACACCTCGTAGTGCCAGGGACATCTACTGGGATAGAGGTGAAAGAGGAGACACCAGGGTTTGTGTACTTCGCTCCAGGACAGCCCGCTGTGCCCTGCTCCACATACTAGAAATTGTCTAATTATTTTGGGAATACACTGAGGCTGTATTTTATATTCATATGGAGGCTTGAAATTAATTTCGGGGTCACTGAGAAAAAGCACTCCTCTAAAAAGTTTGAACCCTCTGGAATCCAACATCTTTTATATGTAATTATTGTATCGCTAAGGCAAGAATTCCTATTTCCATTGCTCATATTACTTGTTATATTTTTGTGAAGGTTGTTTCTCAGTGTTCAACTTTTGCATCGTGTTATGGTCAGGAATGATACTTCAAAACATGCAGTGTTTTGAGGGGAGGTGTGCTATTACTTTTCTAAAGTGATTAGGCTAAAAGCATTGGCATAGATGATATGACAAATAGAAAAATAAACAGACTTGCATCACTTACATGAACATTTACATTCTGCTTTATTTGTCAGGTTGATGTTGTGTGTGGAGAGCATCTTCTTGAGCAATACCAGTCTTTGAGAGAAGTTTGTAAAACCATGGGGAAAAATGCACTGCAGGTGGGTGTCTGATATAATATACCTTTCATATTTTTGATCTGTAGGCATAAAGAAATGTTTAAAGGGATGGTTCATCCAAAATGTTTAATTCTGTCATCATTTACTCATTGTCATGTTTTTCCGAACCTGTATGAGTTTATATCTTGTGTTGAATACAAAAGAAGAGATTTTAAAGAATGTAGGTAACCAAACAGTTTCTGCTCCTAATTGACTTCCATACAATTTCTTTTTTTTACCCTACTTTGAAAGTCAACCAGCAGCTTTTGAAAATATCTTCTATGTTTAACAGAAGAAAAACAAAAAAACTTATGCAGGTTTGGAATTAGCTGAGAGAGAATTCATTGCGAGCCTCATGCAAGCTGTTAATAAGTTTGGAAAACGGGTGCCTTACACAGTTCCTGTCTTCACACAGCATTACATTTGAGCCTTAACTGCAGCTTCAAGTGCTAGTGTCTCTCAAAATAGCATTTCACAGTAAAAAATAATATTTATATATATACAGAAAATTTACTAAATTAAAAATTGACAAATCATTTTTAAATGACATCTGTGATAATTCATTGTGTTTAATCTGACATCAAAATGTAATTTCATTGTTATTTTCAGCAGCCATTGCTCCAATCTTTTGTCACACGATTCTTCAGAAATCATTCTAATATGTATATTCTAATATTAATTTATTTTAAAAGATTTGCTGACCCCACATTTCTTATTTTCATTTTTTAGGATGGTATGCTGGTTCTGCATTTCGGACTCGTTCTAACTGCTCAGTAAAGAGGGAAGACACAGAAAGACCAGCTACTGTGAAAACTACACTGTGTAGTGGTTTTATTTCAAGGGCTAAACTGAATTTTATTATAACAGTTATCCTATGCAGTGATCATTTGTCTTCCTTGTTATCTTCTGCTCAAACAGATTAAGAATATGTCAGCATTCTTTCAGCAAATGCATTAAGATACATTAGATCTACATCCAGAAAATTAGCCATATCCAGAAGATATTGTTTGTTTGATTGATTTTTGGTGACATTTTCCACAACTCTAAAGGTTCTGTAAATTCTCTTTTATGTTTACTAAGAAAAGCACAAAGTAATTACACCTTGTTTCTGAAAATATATTGTTTTGACATGAATTTTATTGCTTAGTTTTGTTGTGCCTCTAGTTCAACTGACAAAAGGTAAATCAGTACTTTAGAAATAATTCACTTAAGTACCTGGACAGTACCTACATTTTTAAGTGTTTAATTCTGTACAGCAATGAATATGTTTGTCTGGTTTACAGGCTTGCCCTCCTCAATCAATTAAAGATTTATATCTTTGTTCATTTTCAGATTGAAATGTTTTTGTTGAGCCATATTGTGTTATTACAAGGCCTTTAGGAGGAAAGATCTATCATGATTTTTTTTAAATCTTTTGCAATATTGTAATAACTAAATACAACGAAATGTTAAACTGTACTTGGCCAGGCACAACATTGCATATAAACACTGAAATATTGTGTCTCTTTTCATTTAGTCATCTTTTTAGTTCCCTACTGATTTTGTGTTTGTGTGCTGCTGATTTCAAATTAAGACACTGTCTTACTATTTACACACACACAATAAAAATCAGATTAGCCTAAATGTTAGCAAATGAAGCATGTTTCCCCTCATAATATGTAATGTTAGTCACCTGTATGGGTAAAAGGCATTATCTCAAACAGCTCTGGAGAGTCTGAGGCTCAGCGAAAGAGAGAGAGGAGGGATAGAGAGGCGCTCCTCACTAACCTGTGGGGACTGTTGAAAATGGTTTCCAAGGGAACCGCCTCAAACACCCTGCATGATTTCATCTGTCTGCATGCTACATCACATTAAGGTTCAGATATTGTTTATGACAGTGTAGGATTGCAGTTTCACGCTTGTTTAAATCTAAGCCTAGCTAGTTTGAATTCAGTTGATGTTGCTTTTACCTTATTATTTTTATTTTGTAGATCCAGTGCTGGCTTGGTGATTATAAAGGGAATTTACTGACCTTTTTCTAACAAGACCGTGACTCTTGAAAGGGCATCTGCCATATTATTCTGTGAATGACAGTCTTTTGGAACAATACAAAGCAGAAGTAATGTGACTGAGTGGAGGGGAGGATATAATCAATCATTAAATTCTCCCTCTTATTTGTTTTGTGGAGAAAGACTGAATCCATTAGCCTTTAAATAGGAGGTAATCTTTTTGTCACTGAACAGGGTAATACAATTTAGAGGATTATGTAAGCATTCATTTTTAAGAGTGTGCGGCCAGTAAGATTTTTCTGAAACTTTTTTCAACAGATCTTTGCATTTCAAATAAATGCTGTTCCACACAAATGTTGCAGCTGTTAACTGTATTAATAGTAATAATAATAAATGTTACTTTAGCTCCATATCAGATTAGAATGATTTTTGAAGGATCATGTGACACTGAAGACTTGTCATCACAGAAATAAATTTTACTTTCAAATATACTGAATTAGAACAGTTATTTTAAATTAAGATCATTCAGTGCAGTGTAGTAACATTAAAAGCATGCACATTTAATGATTTGGGACAGATAAGATTAGTGATGTTGAGAGCTAATTATGAATAAAAACAAAAGCATAACTAGAGCATTTCAATTATTGACTTTATTGTGGTTAAGGCATACATGTGTAACAGTTAATTCAGTAGTTTGGTCCCTTATTCGTAATATGTGCTTTCCAACAAACTTTGTGCTTTCTTTATGAGACTTTATCCATAATCATTGGATCAGTGCTAATGTTGGCTTTATCTTACTCATCCCTTAATACTGAAGACCATATTTATACCCCAAACATCATCGACAGAACTAAAATACTCTCTGAAACTAATATTAAGAAACACAGGAAATATTCGAGGCCTAAGTTTTTTAGATTTTTTTTTTAAACATTATATCACCATTACAATATCTTAAACATGTTACCAATTACTATACACATCAAGTGGCAGTTTTTAGCTAATAGCTGTGATTACTGTGCCAAAAGCCCAAAAGACTACTGGGAAAATATCTAGAGAAGCATAGGTTTAATAACCGTAACATTCTAGTTTGAGTTAACATCAACATTATCACTCTTTTCTGCTTTCTTAATCACAGCGGATTCTGCCATGTTTTCCTCTCGCTTGTCTCCTGCCTTGGATTTGCCGTGTCCCTCTTCTTCTTTTTCTTTTTTGGGATTGCGGGTTGAGGTGAAAGCAGAGCGACTCTGGTACCCATAGTTGATGCTGGGTGTGCTGGAGAAAGTCACCCCGGAACTGAAGTGGGTTTCTTCACCTTCCAGTAGCTTTCTATGAGGACATCAACGACGAGTGGTCACGTCTTATTCATTTTCATTCTCATTGCATTAGTTCTTTTTAATGTGCAATTAATGTGGAGTTATTGGTGCTTTACCTGTATGCTGCGATTTCAATGTCTAATGCCATCTTGACGTTCAGAAGATCCTGATACTCCCGGAGGTGACGGGCCATTTCACTCTTAGTATTTCTAAGATCAAGGTCCAGCTGCCCAATTGTTTCCTAATTCATGGGATTTAAAAAATATAAATCAATATTAGCCTTAGTACCAGAATATTCTGTAGTCCCTGTCATAAAATAAAAAAATATATAATTATAAAAAAATGCAATACATTGAGACCAGCTTGCACTTTTTTTCCATGCACATGACCATTAACTAATTTAGCTCAGTACCTAAATTAGATCTTTCTTATAAAAGCTGATGTGAATCTTTATCTCTTGGCACTGACTGGCTCAGCACAAAGTGCAAAGAAGCTAATCTGATTTACACTGGCACTTCTTTTACTTTCAAAAGATGAAAGATCATAGATCATGCCTCTGAAAAACCTCAAGCCAAAATGATTTGGATACTTTATATGACTGTGTGCTTAATGTATATATTTGTAAATCATCTAACTCATCAAGAAGTTCAAACACATCATTATAAACATAAACTGAGGTTATCATTTGGATTTCTTTCACCAAGTGAGCATGACCTTGCAGAAACCTCCCTTGCAAAATCCTCTTTAACAGGCTCTTCTTAGTGGAATTAACCTCGGCCACCTCTCATGCGCGATTAGTTCAGCACCATGGACAGAGCACTCAGCTACTTGACATGCCATTTCAAACCGTTTCATTCCACAGTTCTTCTAATTATTAAATGTACATATTTCATGAGCTTCTAATGAATGAATTGCATGATTACATTAAATATTTATAGCTTTACATTTCCTGTCATGCTGCAGGACTTTAAAAACAACTAATGAAGTCATAGCACATTCTTTCATTTATATATTAATGTAAATACAGAATAAATGTAAATATATAATAATTATAAAATAAGTAAAACGACAAAAACTTCTAGGGAATTCCTCAAGAATAATAATTTATTGCTTAAAGGTATGTCTACCTAGATAAAGATAGGCCTATACTGACAGACAGATAATAGATAGACAGACAGACAGACAGACAGACAGATAGATAGACTTTGTTTCTCTTTTTTTCCTTCTTTAAATATTTGTATTTTTATTAAATTGTGATACATTTTCCTAATATGATATGTAATAATTTTATGTATCTGTCTACCTGATAACCTGCGACCTCGGCATTGTGTGCATCTTCCATCTCGCGGATCTGTCGCTCAAGGGACTCGTTTGTGCCTCGCAGGGTTTCGATTTCAATGGTTTTGGACTGCAGTTGTCGCCTGTAGTCGTTGATCTCCTCTCTGGTGGCTCTCATGGCCTCATTGGTTCTGGTGGCCTGTTCGTTGAGGCTGGTGAACTTTGATTTGTACCATTCCTCAGCAGACTGCAGATTCTTCGACGCGAGGCTTTCATACTGCCCACGGATCTCTTTGAGGGCCGAGGTCAGATCCGGCTTGGATAACTCCACTTCCACAGATATCTGCGCTGCCTGGATCATACTAGTCAACTCCGCCACCTCTTCATCATGCACTTTCCTCAGAAAACTAACCTCATCCAAGAGGGACTCGACCTTTCTTTCCAGGTCCACGCGCACCATGGTGGCATCATCCACATCTTTCTTGTAGGATCTGAGCGTCTGCTCTGCCTCCTCGCGCACTCGGATCTCATCCTCAAACTTGCCTCGAAGTTTCTGCAAGTCTTCCTCGATATTATCTCGTTCAATGAGAATGTGCGATCTTTCATTGTTCAGCTCGTCCACCTGGGCTCGCAGATCCCGGATCTCTTGATTATAGAGGTCAGCGAGTCTGGACGGCTCGCTCTGCCTCTGGCGCAGACTCACGAGTTCGGTCTCCAGCACTTTATTGTGCTGCTCCAGATTGCGCACCTTTTCGATGAACATCGCGAAACGGTCATTGAGACCCTGCAGTTGTTCCTTTTCATTGGTTCGGACGATTTTAAACTCGTTGTTTAACACAGCTGTTTGAGAGAAATCCACGCTGTCGAAATGCACCGGTGAGAAGGACGATGACCGGCCCGATCTCTTGTAGTAGCCCACTGGAGAGGCGCCGCTGCGGGCGAGAGAGTGGGACCTGAAGCCGCTGGAAGACATGGAGCTCCGTGGGGAGACATTGCTCATCCTAGGGGTGGAACCGGTAAAACGAGGTGTTTCCCCGAATATCTTTCTGTAGGACGAGGACATGTAGTTCTCTGATCCGTAACTCATCTTCGTCACAACTAAAGGAGTCTAAAATGGGTGTGCTTGCCATTATATACCCGGCGGACTGTCCCATTCAACAGTCTGTCATGTTCCCTCTGGTGGTGACGGTAAAGATGAGAAAAAACCTTTTCAGACAATTAAAACATTCATTTAATTGTAATGTTTTAACAGGTTTGTTTGACATTTGCACACAAAGGACATATTTTGGGGCCGTTTAAACTGTTATTTGTCGATGGAACTGTCCAGCTTTGCGCAGTGTTGAATGGACCCGAAATTTAACAGTTAAATCGATTTAGGCTTGATGTAAGATCTTGATTGGTTTATTGGTTTTACTTCTTTGCCAATCTGCCCATGCAATTTTAGACTGTATTAAACACAAAAACTATTCAGCCCATCTAGTCTAATAAACATAATTTACTTCCTTTACAATATTTACAACAAACAAACCAATTGGTCTCCCAGAATGACAAGCGTCCAAAATTAATTTTTAATACAATAATTTCATTAAAATCAATGAATGAATGAATGAATGAATGAATAATTAGTCATGTCCTTGGAAAAAAACATCATAAACCAGCCCAGAATTGTTTGCTGGTTTTAGATGGTTTAAGCTATAAGCTTTCTAAAAACAGCAAACAGACAAAATGTTTGGGAAACCATATATATATATATATATATACACACACACACACACATTCACCTAAAGGATTATTAGGAGCACCATACTCATATTGTGTTTGACCCCCTTTCGCCTTCAGAACTGCCTTAATTCTACGTGGCATTGATTCAACAAGGTGCTGAAAGCATTCTTTAGAAATGTTGGCCCATAGCCTATCAATAGGATAGCATCTTGCAGTTGATGGAGATTTGTGGGATGCACATCCAGGGCACGAAGCTCCTGTTCCACCACATACAGTGAACTCATTGTCATGTTCAAGAAACCAATTTGAAATGATTCAAGCTTTGTGACATGGTGCATTTTCCTGCTGGAAGTAGCCATCAGAGGATGGGTACATGGTGGTCATAAAGGGATGGACATGGTCAGAAACAATGCTCAGGTAGGCCGTGGCATTTAAATGATGCCCAATTGGCACTAAGGGGCCTAAAGTGTGCCAAGAAAACATCCCCCACACCATTACACCACCGTCAGCCTGCACAGTGGTAACAAGGCATGATGGATCCACGTTCTCATTCTGTTTACGCCAAATTCTGACTCTACCATCTGAATTTCTAAACAGAAATCGAGACTCATCAGACCAGGCAACATTTTTCCAGTATTCATCTGTCCAATTTTGGTGAGCTCGTGCTATTTGTAGTGGAGATGAGTGGTACCTGGTGGGGTCTTCTGCTGTTGTAGCCCATCCGCTTCAAGTTTGTGCGTGTTGTGGCTTCACAAATGCTTTGCTGCATACCTCGGTGGTAACAAGTGGTAATTTCAGTCAAAGTTGCTCCTCTATCAGCTTGAATCAGTCGGCCCATTCTCCTCTGACCTCTAGCATCAACAAGGCATTTTCGCCCACAGGACTGCTGCATACTGGATGTTTTTCCCTTTTCACACCATTCTTTGTAAACCCTAGAAATGGTTGTGCGTGAAAATCCCAGTAACTGAGCAGATTGTGAAATACTCAGACCGGCCCGTCTGGCACCAACAACCATGCCACGCTCAAAATTGCTTAAATCACCTTTCTTTCCCATTCTGACATTCAGTTTGGAGTTCAGGAGATTGTCTTGACCAGGACCACACCCCTAAATGCACTGAAGCAACTGCCATGTGATTGGTTGATTCAGTTCTAGTGCTAGTTCAGTTCATAGTTCAAACTACAAAATTTTGAACTAAAGTTCACAGTTCCAAAAATGAACTAGTTCATAGTTCTTTTTTTTCCATATGTTGCTGCGAGCTGTTATTTTTCAAAATTATTGCCACAGCCCATATAGAATCACAGACAGCAATTATTTTATCAGTTTTAACAACGAAGCTATGCGTCAGATTTCATCTTCATATCCAATTTTGAATCCTTATCCAACCAGGGTTTACATTAGCATTGAGGGGACAGCATTTCCCCATTGTTGCTTTAATGCTTTGTCTCCCATTCTCACCGACCTTGTCATAAACATCATAAATTTCTTTTAAATGATCATACGCCTTCTTGCTACATGCTGCTGTCATTTGCTGTTTTTTTTTTTTGATGACGCGTCACGCATGCGGCGGACGGTGGCTGGTGTTGCCAGATTGGGGTTTTTCCGCTACATATTAAGACCCGTTTACGGTGTGTTTTAGCCGGGTTTTCGCCTGGAAGGCTCTATAGAAATCTGGCACCCTATTGAACGAAGTTAACCTGAGAGAGCGTGCCGTTCACAGACACCAGAATGAACGAGTTCACAATAACGTTCATCAGGCATTAATACAGCACGTTCAGTTCACGTTCGCCCAAAATATGAACGAGTTCATGAACTATCGTTCAATGAACGCGTTCAGGCACAACACTGGAGTAGGCTATGTACAACATCATTTAAAGTCATTTTTTTAATCGTTTTTCACGAGAAAACATAATGTTTACCCAAAATTTCTACTTCTAAACAAGAAAGAATTATTTGTTTCATTGGTTTATCAAAATGTATTTAGCTATTTGTGTTTTTTTTCAGTTCTGATATGAAATGCTCTAAACGCAGTCTAAAGTTGATGACCAATAGATGGCGATATTTATCTTCCATGTCTGTTCACTAGCTACGCATTACTGATGGAATACAAACACATCATTTTACATTAGGCTAATTGTATTTATGCCACTGTCAACAGACATTAAATAATTTTTTTTTACTGTATTTGTTCTGTGTGGCTTTTAGATTCATGACTCTTTCCAGATTATATTATGTAATCTGTTATATGACATTACTTCCACACACTATCAGCGTTTAAGCTTTCATATAGATTGTATTTAAATGAGGTTTTAATGTTGCTTTGATGTAGTCGCTTAACGGTTCGCGCATGCGCAGTATGCAGTAGCGCAGAACAGCAGTCGTTGGTCATTGAAGGAGGTGAGGTAAGTAGCCTACTGAGACTGAGCGGACATATAATCCGTTTCAAGAAGCAGTAGTTATGTCATTAAAATGTTGTAGAATAACTGTGTATATGAGCGGTAAAGCAATTTCCTCCGTCTTATGCATTACTTTCCGGTTGATCAAAACTAAAGGAATGTTAGTTAACGTTAGCTGCGGTGCTAACTTTACCATCACGGAACTGTATGACCAAGAAGACACATCTGTTCGAATGTATGCCTTGATATACTATTACATACATATTTACAGTTTCTAAGGCACAACGTGGAAACTTAACATGGCCTTTACATAAATGAAACAGCCAAATTCAGTAGAGCATTGGTCTCAAACTTAATTCCTGGAGGGCCACAGCTCTGCAGTTTCGCCTCAACCCTAATCAGACACACCTGATCCAGCTCATCAAGGTCTTCAGGATCACCAGAAACCTCCGAGCAGGTGTGATTTGGAACCAAACTCCGCAGACCTGCAGCCCTCCAGGAATTGAGTTAAAACCACTGTTGTAGAGAATGAGAAAACGCATCTATAATGGTACTTGAGAAAATTGTAATAATAATAAATACATTGTTTCGAAATATTGTGTGGCTTCCGTGAGTTGTCCTTCAGTTTTAAAGTTGGAAATTAGTTCCTTGAGGTTATCTAAAGATGTACCATAAACCTGATATTTTGTAATTGATTTAAACATTAAAATAATAATAAATAATAATTCCTTGTGCTTTTCTGGGCACTCAATGCGCTTTACATAGAAAGGGGCAATCTCCTTAACCACCTCCAGTGTGCAGCATCCACCTGGATGATATGATGCGAGGGCAGCCTATTGCTGAGAGGAGACAGGGTTATGAAGCTAGTCAGCAGATATAGGGATAGTTAGGAGGCCATGATGGTCACAGGCCAAGGGGTGATTTGGCCAGGATGCCGGGGTTACAACCATACTCTTTTTCAAAGGACATCCTGGGATTTTTAATGACCACAAAGAGTCAGGACCTCGGTTTAAGTCTCATCTGAAAGACGGTGATTTCAGGCAGCTTTCTGTAGTTGTGTGTTCTTCCTGTTCATCTCTGTTTATCTTTGATTCAGTAAATACTGTTACACTGATTTAACATGATTATTATAAGTGTAGCATAGTGTGGAATATTTTGAATGTGTCTGGTCTTTTATTGTTAAGGTTTGCATATCACCTGCAGGACTATTGTGCAACAATTAAATGTGGTGGAAAGTTAACCTCTGAGAAACTAAACCAGTGCTCTGTATATTCAATTTCACCGTCGTCTTCTGATGTCCGTCTGCACTGTATTTTAGAACAGAATCTTCTTTTTAATTGTTGCTTTCTTTCTCAGACTTATAGCAGTTAAAGATGACAACCTCTTGGAGTGATCGGCTGCAGAATTATGCAGACCTTCCTGCCAACATGGATGGTTTATCCATGAAGAAGTACAGAAGAGAGGTGCATCACAGGTACTGATACATTTCACTAATGCTTTTTTAGCTTTGAATGCCATTGCTGTTATACTGGTTAAATCAGATTGTGTACCATTTTAATAACTTGAAAACAAGTCCATTGTCATATACCTAAATTTAAACAAGACAAAATATATTTTTCTTGTAGCAACAGTTGGAGAAAATGACCTAGTCTCCACTACAGTTGAGATTATGGTCAATAATGAAGACCTGACTTCATTGAGATATTTAAAATTTATGTGCACATAAAGCTTTTGAATACCAAGAAAAATTTTTTTTTTTTAATTTAAAATGTAATATGGTGAGTAGCATGTTTACTCTTGCCATGCCATTGTGTTGTTCTGTGGATGCACCTGTTTATATGTCTGGTTGTCTGTCAAAATCTGTCAGCTTCATTGTTGAAAGCATGTCAGCATGCATGTGATTTAATCTGAAGTTATGTATTGTAATCTTTTTGCTTAATCAAACAACTGTGCCCAACTTTTAAATATTGATATAATGATTCTCATATCCCATGTTTTAGTAGGCTATGTTTACTTAAGTCTTTTGGCAGGTTAATTTGGCATGTCAGCATAATAATTGCAAGTTAATAAAATGCTGTTTGTCGTGGCAAACTGTCCTTTCATAAGAGCAATCATTATTTACATGTAGACTATGCTATAAATGTGTTGACTTAAAGTTTTCTGAAGAAAACCATCATGGCCGTCACAAAGTGCAATATTTTGAAAATCAATCCGAAAGTGAATCCAATGGTAAGAAGACCTGGAATGTCATTCATAAGCAACATACTGAACACAGTTCATCATGCAGTGGCATAAGCCGGTGTTTACTGATATAACACACAGTCCATGTATTCCTTTATTACAAAGCTTACCACAGGAACTGGCCCACTGTCATCCTTCTATGAGGTATGCCCAAGTTTTGTTGTTGACCTGCAGTGCTGACTGATCGTCTATTTTGTAATTGATGTTTTTTTTTCTCCCATGTACTCATCACAGCACAGCACTAAAAATACAATTTGAACGAAACCATCAATGCTTTTCCCTTGTGCTGTGACTGTATGCAGGTGTCCATAGGGAGACCTGTGATGGGGTTTGAAGCTGTGATATCATTCCTTCATTCTCCCTTCCCCTAGCTATATCTCCTTCCTTCATGCTCTTAACACATCATTTAACAGCTCATTTGTGCCTTGCTACATTTTTAGTGTCTTACTGCAAATGTAAAGTTGAATAAAGATGTTCTAGCATCAGGTGAATTAAAATATATATTTTTAACATCAAGAAAATAACTGACCATAGCACAGTTTAAACCATCTGGAAGACAATAACATATACTTGATGTAAACTTAAAAATATGAACTATTATGAAGCAAGCTTTTTACAGTTTTATCTCTTAACTGTAATTTGTATTAAAGTGCATATTTTGGTTTATTAATAATAACTGTTCATATACTGCTATTATTTTTCATGTATCAGTACATATGTTAACCAGATGGGTGGTGTCATTGTTTTCAGAAAATCTGAAAAACATGTTTTTCAGGTTTGTAAAGGAGATGTGCTCAGCACATGAAGACAGACTATGAAGTTGTTTTTCCTGATTTTTAAAAATGTATTTTATTTACCATTCTGTTTTTGTTTTGAAACAGTGTCAGTCCTCATTACTGCACAAAAAATCAGGGAATATTACCATGCCATTTGCTCCACCTCATACTTGGGCCGAAATAGGAATATATATAATTTAACCAAATGTATAAATTCTGATTTATTGCTTTCACAGGTCACAATACGTCACTGTAATTCATTATCTACACTTACATAAACTCCTTTAGAGCTGAACAGCTCACAGGTTGTGCTCAAGGCAATGGAATAATACAGTCTGCTGAATTTAACACAGTTTGCAACTGAGAGAATATTAAATAACAATGGCATTTGTATTTAATGGACTGTTTCTATCTCTACAGAGTTTTTGTCAATAGAAGTTTGGCAATGGAGAAGATAAAATGCTTTGGCTTTGATATGGACTACACTCTAGCAGGTAAGATGAAGTATGTGCTGCATCTGAAACATGAGGTCTGCATGATGCCAGTGTCATTTATAAAGTAAGTTCAATAGAATTGTAAAGCATTGCGAAATGGTTAACACCATAACATGATCCTGTAAGGTAATCCTTGGTCTCATGTATTTGGTCGTGTCATGGCTCTGTAAATAGCACCTCTGACTTCAGCTGGCTCATGTCAGGCACATGATTTCTTGCACGCAAAGCTCTAAACGAGATGAATGGGTGAATTGACATCCATGAAATAAAATGTGGTCCTTTTGATTGGTCATCTTCCTGTTTATGGATCTGTAATAATAAACGAGTGCTAATCTTCACAGGAAAAGGTTTTAAATTCTTTTGCCAGCACACAGCCTAATATTAACACCTAGTATGAGCTGCTTAGTCTGCTAGATCAATGTTGTGTAACTCCCTTCTAATTGCATAGCAGTGAATGTGCTGACTTTGGCAAGTATTTCAGCAGAAGTGAAGCATACACAACAATTTTGACTCCATTTAGTTGAACTTTTATGCTAATAAGACCATGCTGGTCAGTAAAATATTTGGCTAAAGTGGTCCACCTTCCTCTCTTTCTTTGGGGAAATGTTCATTCAGCTGATCTGGCTAATTTAGGTTTTGCGGTCCAAAGGGGTTTCTTGCAACATATTAATACAGATGTTTTGCCTAAGAAATTCTTAAAACATTTCACTTAAACCTTTTTGCTTCTATAGAAAATGAAGTACTGGTTTATTAGGCTCCTTAAGAGGGTTATCTCTTGCAAAAGAAGCCACAGTTTTGGGGCAGTAAGATTTTGTTATTGAAAGAAACGAACAGTTAAAAAAAAATGTATCATGGTTTCCACAAAACTATTAAGCAGCGCAGCTGTTTTCAGTGATGATAATAATAAAGAAGTCATGTCTGAAGAATCACGTGACATTGAAGACTGGAGTAATGGCTGCTGAAAATTCAGCTTTTCCATCGCAGCCTTAAATCTTCAAATGTATTCAAATAGAAAGTTCTTTTAAATTCTGATAATATTTAATAATTTTAATGTTTTTACTTTTGATCAAATAAGTGCAGCCGTGTTGATTATAAGAGAATTCTTTCAAAAACATAAAAAATATTTACAGACCCTTTTGTACAGTAGTGTATATGATAGCATGATTTTCATCACTTTGTTTTCTTCTCTGTTAATAGTGTATAAGTCTCCGGAGTATGAATCTCTTGGCTTCGATCTGACTGTGGAAAGACTGGTTTCCATTGGTTACCCACAAGAGCTGCTAAACTTTGTCTATGACCCTGCTTTTCCCACAAGGTGATTTGAAAGATCATTTTCTAACATGCTGTTCAAACTGTATTTTTACTTCATGTTTTGATTCCCATAAATTCTGTACATCTCTCAGAGGCTTGGTGTTTGATACAATGTATGGAAACCTGCTGAAAGTAGATGGGTATGGAAACATCCTTGTGTGCGCTCATGGTTTTAGCTTCCTGCGTGGGTAAGTCTGCACTCATAATTTCAGAGCAACTGATGTTCTGGATAGTGATCACTTTGTGCATTCATTCTTCTGCTGTAAAAAAAAAAATATATATATATATTCGTAAAATGTTTATGCTAGTAAAATTCACTTTTTTCATTTTTTTTATTATTTGGAAGAACATGCACTGGTGAGTCATTACCAATAAGACAAAATGATGCATTAAAGAAGTAAATAGTGTCACTTATCATTTTATGCAGATTTTATGGGGTTAGTCACACCTCCAGAAAATGTCATTGTGTTTTTTCAACTGTATGTTTTAGTCCAGAAATAAGAGAGCTGTACCCAAACAAATTCATTCAGCGTGGAGATACTGAGCGATTCTACATCCTCAACACACTTTTCAACCTCCCAGGTTAAAATCTTCTATCAGCTAATATCAAAATCCAAAAGAATATGTAGAATCCAAAGTCCATGTTTAAGTTAACACTGTTTGTTTTTGTGCTTTATTAGAGACATACCTCTTTGCCTGCCTGGTTGACTTCTTTACTAGTTGCTCCAGATATAGAAGGTTTGTTTTTGCGCCCTCATTGAACACTTCTGTAGCTCCTCTGGTCTGAATTGGCATTTTATATGACCTTTTAATTTTTGCCTCTACAGTTGTGAGAGTGGCTTTAAAGATGGAGATCTTTTCATGTCTTTCAAGAGCATGTTTCAGGATGTCAGAGATGCTGTGGATTGGGTCCATTTCAAGGTGAAGGCTAGTTTTAAGTGCCAAAAGCAACAGCAGTTCTTGACTTAATATAGATTTCACACTATGGGTAACTGCTTCTGTGTGACATTTCAGGGCTCACTCAAAGAGAAAACCGTTGAAAACCTGGAGAAATATGTAGTGAAGGATGTAAGTAAACCAGATTATTGAACAGCTTGCTGATCAGTGTTTTTGTTACCTTATTTCTTTTTGCATGTTTATTCATAATGAATTGCAGTTTAAAGTTCACAGACATCATTTTTGTGTTTCTGTCTTGATCTAGGCCAAATTACCATTGCTGCTAAGCCGAATGAACGAAGTTGCCAAAGTGTTCCTTGTTACCAACAGTGACTGCAAATACACAGATGTGAGTTATTATAGACATAATCTGACAAAATCTGTTGGATTTTCATTAGAAACAAATGTAAGCTGTAATTTCCTCTCCTTTTCTCTTTTAGAAAATTATGACATACTTGTTTGATTTTCCACATGGTCCAAAAGTAAGTAATCTTCAATATTGTTGTTCATTGGCATAACAGTAGTACTAAGTTGTTTTTATTTGTCTCGGATCCCCAATGAAAATGTCTTGTGACGGAGGATATAATTTGTGTGGAAAACATGAACCAACAAGCTGCACTGTGTAAAGGAACACTCCATTTATGATGTGTCTGTAATATCACAGTTTTCATTAAAAAGTGTTCTAATAAAATTTTTTGAGAAAGTGGGTATGAACAGAAAGCCAGGGAGTATAAAATCTTGTTTTATTGCATACACAAAGACAGTGACAGACTGAATCTGTTCTTTTTTTTTTTATTACAGGCTGGTATGCCTCATCGGCCCTGGCAGTCCTACTTTGACCTTATTCTGGTGGACGCCAGGAAGCCAGTGTTCTTCGGGGAGGGCACAGTCCTGAGACAGGTGGACATGGTAAGATCAGCTAGACTCACATGAGTAGTTTAATGTGACACTCATTGATTTAGCCATATTTTTGTTCTGTAGACCACTGGGAGACTAAAGATCGGAACATATACAGGTCCCTTGCAGCATGGCATAGTGTATTCCGGTGGTAAGATAAAAATAAATGTCATCCTTCATATTTTTTTTCAAATTCTGGTCTAAAATGCCTGATTGAATATTCTTTATTCTCCCCAGGTTCCTCAGACATAGTTTGTGACCTGCTGGGAGCAAAAGGAAAGGACATCTTGTACATTGGTGACCACATCTTTGGAGACATCCTGAAGTCTAAGAAGCGTCAGGGCTGGAGAACGTTCCTGGTGATTCCTGAGCTGGCTCAGGAGCTGCATGTGTGGACCGACAAGAGCAGTGAGTCTGTGACAGGGTTATTATAGTTCATGCTCATTACTTGAAATAAAACCAACAAAACCATTTTTTTATTAATTCAGCCAGTTGGCAAAACTACATTTCTCATTTTCACTCAGTTTAACTAAAATTGAAATAACAATGAATAAAAACTATATAGACATAAAAAACCTGAAAAAAATATTAATAATATTACTTAAACTTTAAAGAAAAGCTCACTCCAAAAATGAACATTTGCTGGAAATAAACTCACCTTCAGGCCTACCAAGATGTAGTTTGTTTCTTAATTGGAAAAGATTTGGATATATTTAGCATAATACATTAATTTTTTCATCAAAGGATCCTCTGAAGTGAATGGGTGCCGTCAGAATGAGAGTTCATACTTTTAAAAACATCACAATAATCCTCAACGAATCCATCTAATTGTTGTACATCTTGGATGGGCCGAGGGTTAGTGAATTATAAGCAAATGAGTTTTTTTGGTTGAACTGCTTAAAACTAGATTACAAAATAAAACAAAAATAAAAACTCTGTGTTCTCATTTTTGCAGCACTGTTTGAGGAACTACAGAGTCTGGACGTTTTCCTATCAGAGCTCTACAAGTAGGTATCATCTGTGAACTTCTGCTCAGATGTTTGCACCACTGCCATCCAGTGCACGTGCGTGCTCTCAGTCAGTCAAGCCCTCGTTTACCCAGAGAAGAACACGTCGCTCCCCCCCTGCTGTCTGCAGCCATTTGAAATGCAGATAAAAAAAACGCACATTCCTTCCTATTTCAAGACTGATGGTTCACGTCTTCTATTGCTTGAACTCATTCAACACTGATGTCAACCCACATCTCTCTTTTTGTCCTGCCATTTTCTGCATCCTTTCTTTCTTTTGTCTACAGGCATTTGGACAGCAGCAGCAATGAGAGACCTGATATCAGTTCTATTCAGAGGAGGATTAAGGTATATTTCTTGATGCATAGGAAAGCAGTGCACTGTGTACTGAGAATATTTTCAGTGAAGACACGTTGCGGTAAAGTAAAATTTTATTTACTCACCCCATGTCATCCAAGTTGTTCAAGTCTCTCTTTCTTCAGTCAAAAAGGAATTAAGGTTTTTGAGGAAAGGATTCCAGGATTTCCCAAATGGTTTAAAGGTCCAAATTGAAGTTTCAGTGCAGCTGAAATAAAAAACAGCATTTATTTATCTTTTGTAACAATAAAATGTCATTTTTGATCATTTTAATGTGTACTTATTTTCCCATCACTTCTTTCAAACTCATTTGTGCGCTGTTTCTGTGTTTTTGCTTTTCTCAGAAAGTGACCCATGACATGGACATGTGCTATGGGATGATGGGAAGTCTGTTCCGCAGCGGTTCTCGTCAGACTCTCTTTGCCTCTCAAGTGATGCGTTATGCTGACCTATACGCTGCATCCTTCATCAATCTCCTGTACTATCCTTTCAGCTACATGTTCAGAGCTGCCCACGTCCAGGTAAGCTCAACAAACACACTGTCTACAGTTGATGCATTAATCATAAAAGTCACTTCAGTAACCTGTTGTCTTCTGTACATTCAGATGCCTCACGAGTCCACGGTGGAGCACACTCACGTGGACATCCATGACACGGAGTCGCCCATGGCCACACGCAACCGCCACTCCATCGACTTCAGAGACCACGAGTGCAAGAGACACCAGCTGACCCGCTCCATAAGTGAGATCAATCCGCCACACCTCTTCCCCCAGACGCCACAAGAGATCACGCACTGCCACGATGAGGATGACGATGAGGAGGAGGAGGAGGAGGAAGAATAAGCCTGTGGCATTGCTGGAACTGGATTTGGGTTCTTAGAGATGTGTGTCTGCTGTTTAAATAAGTATAATCCTTGCATTCACACTCAGTCATATATTTTATAGAGATAAAAGAGAGAATGTTTATTTGTTGCAAAGTGTTTAACGTATTTTAGAAGTAATGGTCTGATGAGAGTATGAAGCTACAACTGGGTTTTGATAGTTCTAGCTTCTTTTTTTGAATGGTGTTTACAGAGTAGGCCTCACTGTAAAACATGGAAGTCTTAACAGAGAAAAGATCCCCGTTTAAACTGAATTACAGACTCCGTTATTTGCATGATATTGAGGGAACAAATGAGTTACAAGGTACGACACTGACTTAAGCTTGAAGAAAATGCATGAATACTTATTCTGTGTCTCCATGGAGCCTTCAAAATTTAGATAAGAGCCATGTTGCATGCTGGGAAATGTCACACCAACAATGCAGCTTGCTCGGTATCTGACTGCCTGTTAAGTGCTGTAACATTGCCATCTTCATTTTAAAACTCGAATGCAAAATGTGGTCATGTTATTGGGTGAAAAATGGAACACATGCAACTGTTGCTATTTTATGCAGAGTGAGATGCAGGGTTTCAGGTTACTAGATACTGATACTGTAATTCTTATGCACTTGCCATGATCACTGTGTTAATATTAGACCTTGAATCTAGAGCTTAGATTCATTATTTACTATTTTTATATCCACTGATATAAAAGTTAATTCAGCCAGATATTGTAAACAAATCTTTGTTTTATTTTAGCATAACGGTTAGTTTTTGGCAGTTGGCTGTGATTTAAGATTGAGACTGAGCTTGTCTGAATGTTTGACACAAAGCCTTGTGGGTGACATTGGACCAAAAGGAAGCTCGTCCATGAATCACGCTCTGTCATAATGAACATTTGTACTTCATACAGTAACAGTCCAGATCCTGAAACTTTGTTTTTGACTGACATGGTGCACTGTTTAGCAACAGAAGTGGTTTTGTCTTTTGTTATCGTTTTAAATCAAAAAGGGAATTTTTTGATGGGTCCATGATGCTTTGGAAGTCCATACCATACCATTTTCACACATGTATACTGTATTGGTTTATTTTGAACAGTGTTGTTGATTTTGGACTGGAGTTGATATCAAAGTCATCTTGCTGATGTAATTTGTTATTAGTGTCCTTCATTTAAATTCACAGATGCTGTTGAAGATGATTTATTTTGTGACTATTGTGTGATTAGTGATATAGTGCTTTAACCTAATCAGACCCCTTCCGTTTATTTTGAGGCTTTCTCATTCAGGTAAGATCTGCTGTACATGGGGGTGTGGTATGATTCATCTGTACTTTTTGTTTAAAATCTCTGGGTTTGTTTGAGCCCAAAGCTTGTGAATCCATATATTTTTTTATGTTGTGCATTGCTGTATCTCAAACGGTTATGCCAGACAACGTGGGAGGAGTGCTTTTCAGTGCTTTGGCTTGTTGCGTATGAAGAGAATAAAGTTGTCATGCAGCACCCCCTTGTGGTCATTCAGCAATAGCTGTCTTTGCATCCTCCAAAACCAACGTGGAAAATTGTGGTTACTAACTCTTGTATTTTGCTTAAAACCTGGGAATTGAACTTTAGGGACATTTGTTAAAAAAATTTTTTTTTTAAATCTTAATTAGATCAGAATGACCTGGATTTGGCAGTCCCATGTTTTGCTATCCAGGATCATGTAATCCTTGTTCATACAGCAAAATTGGATGTGATCACAATGATCCAGATACACACTTTTTCAGATGACCAAATCTGGATTACTAGTGCTCTGTGGAGCCCCTAGAGGCCAGTTGTTCAAAAATAATCCTATTTGATTTCGACTATTAGATTAGATAAAATCTTGAAAATGGGTTGTTTAAAGGAAAAAAGGACTGTAAAATCAGATTAAATCCAATGTTGGTCACTGTGTTGTTCAAATACTTTTAGTAAGATTGGGATACTTTTGATCCAAAAAAAGATAATTGGTTTGATTGCCAGAAAACTGAACATGCATGAACTGATTAAAATTTTTCTCATAAAAGCATCTGCCAAATGCATATACAGTACAGGTGCATCTTTTGTTAAATGTGAGCCAAAATCATCACAATTAAAAGAACCAAAGACTTGAACTACTTCAGTCTGTGTGCACTGAATTTATTTAATATACAAGTTTCACAATTTGAGTTGAATTACTGAAATGAACTTTTCCACAACATTCTAATTTATTAAGATGCACCTGTATGTAACCTAAATGACCTCAAATTCTATACATGCATTCCTCAACATTAAAGTGTCAACGCTTTGCAGGCATTTTCATTACATTACGTGAGAAAAAAAAAGTCACACAAAAATAAAAAATAAAATTAATTGGGTTAACCAGGACTTCCATTAATACCAAAATTTAAATGGGTCAAATTGACCCCTATATTTCCCAACATAAAGGGTTGATAATTAATTCAAAACTGTTTAGGCCAATTAAAATCTATTACTTTTCTGTTTAAAAAAAATCATAGTCAATATAATTAAGAGTCTTATTAGAAACATTCAATAAATAAATATTCAGGCAAACAAAGTTGTCAAACAGTTTTATTAAAGCAATTTACATCTGCATTATATATATTATATATATATGAATATTTAAATCTGATATAGCATTGTCTGTTTTATAGTATGTAAGCATATAATAGTACTCTCTGATTTATGACTGTACAGTATCTCTTTACACATTCAAGACTGAAAATAGCAGCAGTGTATGACCGACTCAAACCGCATGTTAGAGCACCACATTTCTGAAGACGTTTTCTCTTATCTAAGGCAGGCGATCCAATGTGAAAACACTGATCTGATCTGTAGGACATCACCAAATACTTTAAGTGAAATAAACAGGTGTTTCTCTTTAACACAGTGTGGAAAAAATGGAATAAGCAGTCGATGTAACAGAAGAACAGGAATGCTGACCGAAGCATTTGTTAGTGTTCAAGAATCACTATTTCCCATCTCAAGCCCCTTAACAGTAGTTGTGTTAGTCTAACACACTTACTCTACCTCTCAGTCTCATTAAATTAAATTCTTACTAGTTCACTTTTGGATATTTTGTCCTACCTGCGAGCACATTAGTTGGTCATGATTGTCCCTGAATAGCTGTTACACTATTGCACTGAGAGGTTGCTACATAAACACTCGAGACGTGAATATCCTGATATCCGGCGGCTTTACGCATCTGACAAAAGTGTCTCAGGAGGTGCTGATTAAAAAAAAATGGTCAGCGGTGAAAACCATCAGCCAGAGATTCATTCCCCTTTGTATCAAGAGCGTTAATATAAACCTAAACCAAATAAATACATTAATGCTTAAGTATTTTCCTTTTTCGCCTGTTTAAATTCAGTGAATCATCAAGTACCTCTTTTACAATCCCATGACATTGAGTTTTACATGAATAGATTTTCTAAAAATAATAATAATAATAATAATAATACAAATAAGATAAAAGAGCAATAGCGGAATCTGAAGATGAGATATTAGTTAAGAGTGTAAGTTCCTGAAATAGTGTCTTTGAGGTCCTAAACGCAGCTAGCAACTATCTTAAGAAAGGTAGTTGTGACATACAAAACGTTTCTTTTAAAAATGAAGAGTTAGGTGATTACAGCAAAAGCACTGAAAATCGAAAACATATCGTTAGTTAAGAGTGGTCCGACGTACGTAAAAATGGAACCAATCATGAGACGTATACTCTATTAACCTTAAAATAGGTGACGCTGTACCTCAGCACAATCAGGGTTGACGTAAAAAAATCTCTCTCTCTGTATATATATATATATATATATGAATGAAAAAGGCCCTCATATGTAAACACATTTGATTTCTTTGTACTGCAAGCGCTGTACGTAGCACACCTGCGCGTGACGTGGATTAACCTGGGCAGAAGAAATCGATAAAATCGTTGTCGGTGTTATTTGGCACAGTCCAGATACGCCATTTCACCCGCTTATGCGTGTAATGTCTGAGGCTGCTGTTTTTTGTAACAAATTATGCCAAATGTCTTTGGTCGTGGGCTGAGATGCATTCTGGCTTTTCTCAAAGGGCTTGGGGATATTGATCTCCATGTTTACAAGCCTCCCGAATGCTGAGATCTCATCTGCTCAGTCTTCCTGGGTCGAGTGGAAGACTTTGGAGAGCTCCACGTGGCCCGGGCCCTCGGGGGCCTCCTTTGTTGACAGTAACTGCACGCTGTCTAAAGGCACCGGCATTTCTTTGTCCTTCTGGTATCGTGTCTGGTCGAGGTGTGGTGTGAGTCGTCACCTGGCTCCTTCTAAGTGTGTATTTCAAGAGTATCTGTCCTCGATCGAATGAGCGAGTGAGAATGATGTGGTGGTCCCTAACTGATTCGCTGCACACAAAAGGTGTTAAGGTCATTAGTGCATGCATAGTGAGATATGCGGCCCTCCACATTGTAGTCTTTACGAATGTTCCCCTTTGAAATCGACCGTGATGAGAGGAAGTGAAGCTGCCCACAGAAAGGCCTCTTGTTCAGTACGTGGCAAGGGAGAGGCTAACGGAGCCGTTTGCGCTCTTTTGCCATCTCTCTTCGCTGAGGGCGGTTAAATTGCCCCGTCGTTGTGACCGGTGTAGTTGGGTTTGTATGAGTTGGTGGTCAAAAGAGTGGCTGATTCGTCCAGCGGTCCATCCTGATGCTCTGTGAAGGTCAGCTCGATCTTGGTGAACTCGCTGTCTGTGGACTGAGGCGTCTTGTCCATGCGAGACGCCATCAGGGCGTTCTGATATTGCTGGCGGGTCACCTGACAGAGAAAGAAGAAGAATTTGTGAGACATAATTATCTATTTTGGGCTTTTTGTAATGTGGTACTGCTAATATCTGTGATTAATCACATGCGGTTGTATTTTTATATCATTTATAGATGCTTTGAATAGAAGCATCATGGAAATTCACATTGATGTTTTCAGATTTAGATTTTTTTAGAGCCAAGTGTATTTCAAAAGCGCTGACCTATATAGCCACTAATTTATGACTGCAAGTTATTTCTTTAGACTTTTTTGTATTTTTTAATGAGTTGTGTAAGTTAACATGTTAAGAAAGAAATAGAGAGAATAATCTTTTTTTATCTATATATATATATATATCCATATAATTTTTTGATTCTATTGACAAATCTGATTTTTAACAGTAAGAAATAAAAGCTTAATCTGTTCCTAGGTACTTATGACATTTGTTCAGAAATATTTCAGTTGTTAATACCAAGTAAATAATTTCCAGAAAATATTTTAATAATTTGCTTAACTCTAGTACAAGTTTTCCAGAACCAAACCCTTCTCATGTGTAATATTTACTTGAAGTACATATAATATATATTACAAAATGGCATGTTCACAGGTTCTCTGATGTCAGTTAATTGTCACAAGATCTGCAAGTCCACTAATACAATATTTCCTTTTTTTAAGGGTTTTATTTTGATTGTTTTTATTTTAAAGGCATTTATTGATTTTTAAGATTTAATTGGTTATTAGCTTTTCATCACCTTACAAACCCAAACTCTCTGTTCTAGTGCAAAGACAATATAAAAGGACAGTTATTTATTTTGCAAATCTATATTACACTGTAAAATATTATGTTTAATGTTATCCCACAGTATGTGAGATTAATTGAGAAAAATATAGCTGTCTTTAAATTTCAGGAAGTAGGATCATCATATTTGGGCATCAAAAGGTTTCAAATCCTCTACACTAAACGATAACATACAAACTGCATGATGCCCTCAATTAAAACAGAGCTTCTGATTAATATGATTTTCAATTTTAACATGACTGTGGGCAGACAGGAATTTATGTGTCTAACTGCAACTTTCAGCAATTCCATGAGTTGAGAAGTGCAATATAAATCCTCAGCAGCGTTCAGACCTTGATGTAGAGCAGGTCAGAGGCGGCTCTCACGGAGTAGTCTGGCATGTAGACCTGCAGGAAGGAGTTGAGCTGGTTGTTGCTGCTGCCCAGTGTGGGGGTGACCGCCTCCATCCGGTCACTCCTGTTCAGGGAATCCGAGTGGTTGAGTCCGAACGCTCGTGGAGGTGACTTATTTTCTGTATAGCAAATAAAGGGTCACATGCAGGTCAGTGGTCAACTGCTGGTGTTGCTGTGATGTAAACAAACGAAACAAAAGATTCTTGTCTGATGTTCCATACATTTTTCCATTCATTTTGGATGCCCGGTCTCTTCTCATGAACCTTGCTGTGGAATTCTTTTGTGTGTTTAGTCACAAAAGTTGAGCTTCATTTATTTTCAATCCAAATTGGGATGTAGCAGCCATTTAATATGACTAGAAATCCAGTGAGGATTTGTTTACGTAGCCAAATAATGAACATTAATAAGGAAAAACAACCTTTAACAAACAACTTCTAACATTCTTTTGGCACTACCTTTTGCTTTGCTGATAAAACAATGGATATAATCCATTCCCTTTTTACACATTTGCAAACCTCGCCAGAAAGTGACATAATTAAGATTAGAACATCTGCTTAATAACTCACACGCTAACACAAGGTGAAGAGTTTTTAATCAAAATAAGATTAGGTTCTCCACTTCTTAAAGAAACCGTTCAAAGGGTGTCTGTGGGGAAGCAGTCCAACAGTCATTAGACTGGAATGTATATAATCCCAGGGTCAGATATCTAACCTTGTGGATTTTTTTGAATTTAGAAAAATATACACAACCAATTTGCTTCATATGAGCATTTTTTAATCAAACAACAAATGGTGTGTACAGTAGCATTAAAAACGTTTAGGTCGGTAAGATTATTTTTATGTTTTTGAAAGAAGTAACCAAGGCTGCATGTATCAGATTTTTTTAAAACTGAACCCTAATATTGTGAAATATTGTCAAAACGTTAATATATTGTGAAATATTATAATTTATTCTTGTGACAACAAATTTTCAGCAGCCATTACTCCAGTCTTCGGTTTAACATGATCCTTTAGAAATCATTATAATATGCTGATTTGGTGCTCAGGAAACATATCTTATTATTATAAATTTTGAAAACAGTTAATAAGTTGATCGGATCCATGCTTATAGGCTCCCATGACCATTATCAGACCTCTGAAAACTCTTGATGCACTTTTCCAATCTTCCAATTCTAATGTGAAAGAGAGGATTCAGTGAAAGGAATGAAAAGCGGTGAAGAAACGAGTGCGGTACCTGGAGATCCTGCCAGCGATTCTGCCCTGCTCACCACAAAGGTTCGAGATAAGGAGAGAGGAACTGGAGAGCAAGAGGAAGGGTGGGAAAAATTAAGGGAAAAGAAGGGAAAGACCAAAGGGAAATCATGGGGAAGAAAATATGATTTACACCGAATTCCATCAAGAATCAAAAGTGTAATCATTTGCATAGCGTGCATTTACATAATGTGATTGATTAAACAGAAGCATGTGTAATAAATAACATCATGCATGATTTGGTAGAAAATGAAAAAAAATCAACCATACGAAAGAGAGTGTAAAAACTTCAGAGATGAAGTTCTTTCTTTCATGACCAAATATTGTACATTTCATAAAATCAACAGTTATTTTCATTAAAAATCCTGACATTTAGGGGTATGTGTGCAAGTAGTGAGAAAATCCATCGTTCAGACCTGGTGAAGAGGTTAAAGCCAGCACTCCATAATAAGAGAAGGCCCCAGCTTCAAACTTCATCCCCTCCTTTCCAGCTTCAACCTCCACTTTCCCCTGTGAGCCAACAGTTACAAGTATTTGAGAGAAAACTAGTAAAGTGTTGGAATTAAATTTGTTTGAAAATAAGGACCAGCCCTCTGCAACAGCTTTTGCTATCACATGCTGTCTAGGTAGGCAACTCTCTAGTTTTTGGAACAGAGATTTCAATCATGTGAACCTCACAATCGTTTGTGACTTTTCAATCAGAACTCATACCTGCAAGATGAGGATGAAGTAGTCCACGGGCTTGTTGCGGTGAAAGAGGTAGTGCTCTGACATTTTCTTGTTCTTGTCATCATATTTGAGCTCCTGGATGACGTTAGGATGTTTCAGCAAGCGCAGGAGGATTTTCTCTGACATTTGAGCCGTACTGAATGACTCCACCTCTGGTAGAGAGAATACAAAATAAGATGGGGTTAAGAATGCTTTAAAAGTTTGTGATTGCATTCTTAATAAAAAAACAGAGACACATGTAGTTACATGCTGGACATCAGTACCAGTTTCCAGGAAACGCAGTGCGGCCAGAAGAAGCTGTGGTGATATTTTCACGCTCAACTCATTATCTGTGGGTTTGAAAGCGGAGAAGTCCTGTTTCCTCTCTCTGTGAGCTATCCTCTTTTTCGTCTTGTTGTCAGCTTTCATTTGGGAATAACAAGATGACACGGTTAGATGGTTTTACTTACATTGCATTAAAGTAAGGAAAACTTTTTTTGAAATCAAGGTTAAAATCCAGGTTCTCGGATTAGGTAGTCTTTCTATTAATTTTGATTAATATGTTTTTTAAATTTTGTAATTCTATTTTTAAGAAAAGTTTCAATTTAATGCATCTAAATAATACATTATGTGGCTTCACCATCAACTGAAACACCTTGAATGCATGAGAGGGTATACATCTTTAAAAAAAAAAAAAAAAAAAAATATGTACAAAAATAAATCAACGTATTTTTAATAAAATTATCATGTAATTGATATTAGGTGAAACAATTTTCTGATATTTTTAAAGATCCTGACATCTTTATGACCCCTTTAATAAAATAAATAAAAATAAATGTGTGTGTGTGTATATATATATATATATAAATAAAATTAACTTTTAAAACTTGCTCATCTTAGAAGAAGTGCATTCAAGAAACTGTATGTATTAAATATTTTGGAAAAAAATTAATGAGCGCAAGTCAACACCCATAGGTTGAACAGAGCAACAGAACAGAATAGAATAGAATAAACTCATATGTTTGGATAATAGCATGTGCCAGACATGTAAATGCAAGTGATACTCACTGTACAAGTCAGTCTCATCAAGAATCTCAGATTTGATGATTTCCTCAATGACGTCTTCCAGCGTGACAATGCCCAGAACCTCATAGAATGGGTCTCCCTCTCCTTCGTTATTCACTCTTTGGACAATGGCCAGATGGGATTTACCTGCCACGACAAAAACCAAATACAGTTACACGAGAAGTTTATGAGGTATCAAGATCATTTTGGACATGGTGGACCCCTGTACCCTAAACAACCATGAATGCACTAAACCCCACAGAATTACAGTTCTGCTGGTTTATGATAAAAATATGTCACACATGCTTACTAAGAACCCCGAGAGAGTTATTATTTGAAAGTTGTGACTGTTCAAACATAAGGTTCTTAGAAACAGTCAGACAATGATCCATCACGTTTTCTTAGCAAATCTCTCATGGTTCCACATCTGTTTTCCCAGGACCTCTTTGATAAGCTGCTTAAAAAATTCCTGCCCAGCACTGTCAACCAAAACGCTAAAGAAAATTATTTTCCTGTTTCTCAGCTAGTGATCATTTAAAAGGAATTTTCCGGAGCCAGAGCTAATATTAGATCTGAAATGAAGTTTCCATTCCACTTGGGCAATGCTCTCACCGGCGTGGAAGTGTAGCAATCCATTATGTAGTGTGTCCGTATAAAACTTTTCCATAAATACCAGTATACAGTAGCAAAAAAAGAAGCGGTTTCTTTAAAAAACTACTCGGCGGCAGAGACCCCAGTTAATGACTGACCAATCTTTCTTTCCCCTCTGCTTGGTCAAAGGGACATGCAGGCCTATTTCATGCCTGCTGGATTCAGTAAGCACCCATACCGGCATGAGGAAATATAAGTTTGTTTTCATTTAAAACCAGCATGACTTAAAATCAGTGGGAAAATAAGATTATTTTGTAAATAAAAACTCCCTCTTTCTGACTGTCCAGGCCGCCCACATCTCTCACCACTGATCTATCTGATCTTAAGAGATTTAGACAGTCACTCCTCAACACATGAACCAAATAAGACACCATAAATGATTAAATAAATGGTCCTATATACAAACAATCAAAAGAAGTGGAGAAGTTTTGAGTTCCCAAGAATTGCCCACACAGTGTCCAAGAGGCTTTAACAGCCATTAATAAAAAGTCTGAGACTGTTTAATTTTGACCACTTTGAGAAGATATTTTGAAGTGTAAGTGTTTTTTTTTTTTACATGTCTAGTTTTTATGAGTTCTGATCACTGATCTTAGTAGTTCTGATGCACTTGTGTTCGGAATTATGATGCATTTTTTTAAATCAAAAATACAGTAGAAACTGTAATATTGCTAAATATAATTACATTTAAAATACATGATTACTGTTTTGATATATGGTATACCGTCATTTATTCCTGTGATGGCAACACTGAATTTTCAGCAGCCATTGCTTCAGTCTTCAACTACTATCATAGTTGAATAAAAATATTGCTTAAAAAAAAAAATCAATGACAACAAACTTTTGAAATTCAATGTACACATATGATCTATAGCCAGAGTGTACAATTCTCCCACACTTCCAAAGGCATAAAAATAAGACCTCTGGCATGTAAGAATAAGACACTTCCTTTCTATGCTCAAGACACTGCTGTCGAGCATAAAGCATTCTTTTGAGGGAAATTAAAAGCCAAGATGGACTGATGCAATGGTTTCTAGAAAGGCCTTATATTAAACATTTGAGATCAAGTGAACAGAACACATGGTTTCTAGACAACACACAAAAGACACATTTTGTACATTCCCACCTTATTTATGGAATGAGGTTTTTCCTTCGATATTTTCCATAATGGAACATCCCTAAAAATAGTCGATGAGACTGTGGGTGGCACGTCTGTGATGCTTTACTGGAACATCTTACAAATGTTGCAGTCACTTATCAAGGCTGATGGGCCTTTTTATATAGCACTTTTTAAAACAGTAAAATGACTTTAGGTTCCCAAGGAAAAGACTAAATATTTCACCCCGGAAATGGAAATTTCAGTGCAGTAAATTCACCACCAGTTCTTCTCCCCTGTGGCAGGCCTATAACTAACAGCATCATAAACTGTACAATAGTGCATGCACAGTTAATTCGAACACAAAATATAATTAACATTAGCTTATTCAATTACAAATCCTCTCTTCAGACCTCTATGTTTGTCTCACTTACATTAAAGTCACATGTCAAGATATTAGAGCTCCGTCCCCAACATACTGAACACTTCAGTGCTCATAAACATCTTTACTTAAATTAGAATGTTAAAAAATGTAAATCTTTATCTATACCTAGAAGACGTTAATAGGTAATAGTAATTAATTACTTTTTGAAAGTAACTTACCCAACACTGATAACCTATATTATCAACATTAATATATTTGCTAATATATATGCTTATATAATAGGATATTTGTAGTTGAATGTTTTTGAAAGAAAAACTGAATATAAACTAAATTAAATTAAATATTGTTTAACTTAAAAATCTATTTTTATGTATTATTTCACATGTATCCATATATTTTTTTATTTTTTGAGGGGATTCTTTGATGAATAGAAAGTTCAATTGAACAGAATTTATTTGAAATAGCTGACTTCACAGTCACTTTTGATCAGTTTAATGCATCCTTGCTGAATAACAGTAGTAATTTCCTAAAAAAGAAATCTTAGTAACCTCTAACTTTTGAGCAGTAGTGTATATTATTCATAATGTAATATACTTTATAAAATAACTTTCATGATACAATATATACAAATGTATAAATATAGTTAGAATTTAGATATGGACCTTTCCTTCTTTTATCCCGTGTCAGTTTATTGCTCAGCTTTAACTAACAATAATGCATAATTCTTAAAAGTGTTTTACTGGAAACAAGTGGCTTCATTTGTTTAAGACACGATTTATGACATTTAAGACTTTATTTTGTCAACATAAACATCAATTGACCCTGTGAATTCCTGACCCTGCTTACAGGATTAAGCATTACAACTCCACAACATTTTGAATGCAAATACCTCTCATTCCTGTGAGGAGTCGTTTTATAAAACTAGAAAAGCCAAGAGTAAAAAGCCACTATGAAAGCTGCTTACATAAAGAACAACCTGAAATCGAGCAATAAAGATAATAAAATAAATGTAAAAATAATCAGCCGAGTACAAAACAGCCAGAAATAAATAACCTGAAAAATAAAATAGTTAAACAAACAGTACAGATGCATAAAATCCAAGAGGAACCTTGAATAAGGTTATAGATAATAAACAGATATACGTAGACCCATCAGAGACCAGCAGCTTAATGGTCACTTGATCTTTGACACATCAGGTGACAACATGCTTTCGCCGTAACAGCATATCACTACTTTTGTGTTGAGTAAACACAGTTTGAAAGTATGCTGAGTCACAACAAAGACAGGGAGAGAAAGGCTTATGTGGGTGATATGGAGTCCTTTACACAGGAGATGTGGGGGCTTCTAAGACAGGCTTTGTTGATGGACTCAAGCTCGACACTACACATACCTCAATTGTTGGCCAAATCTGGTTAAGTCCATTTCCTGTTCAGCCACAATTTGTGGAATGTTGAGCCACAGTCCTACTATGGTCTTCGTCCGCAACTGGATGACAGCGTGTTTGTAAATGACCATCAAACGCAGAATACTTAAACCCAAACTGGCTTCTACTTTGAAACAACTCACTACTTAACTGATTAAGACGCACTTTAACTTAAACTATATCATTTAACCATTTAAATACATATGTTACAGCTGCATTCTTAAAGAAAGAAATGGCATAAGTTTACCCACTCATATTGTTGTTTGTTATTTCTGTCATAAAATAACTCACTGGCTCAGACATCATGTTGTGATTGCTCAGGGCACGGAGTAAAAATTACAAGCCAGAATGATTAGGGCCTGTTGAAGAAATTATTCCCTAAACGGCAATCATAAAACACAGCTTTATGGGATGTAATTTTGCAAAATAAAAACGTATGTTAGTAGTGATATTGCCTTTTCCTGAACTCTGTTCCAGAGATCAATGTTATATCTGAGTCAGAGACTGATGGTGAAGTTTAATACAGTCTTCTTGAATTGTCTTCATTGAACCCCACACCTCAGAGATAAGAGACCATCAACAGGTACCATTAAAACATCTTATATTACATCTAATAATATTATTAACAGTAATAGAATATTAATGGAGTCTGTTTTGTATGTTAGAGCTTTGCTTAAAATATTTACTGACCCAAAAGGATCCCCAGAGCCACGGGGGAAAATGTTCTCTGCAAGGATTTATAAAAGCCTTCATTAGCTAAATATGAACTATACCACAATATAGCATGCTAAATAGATCATTTGTTTAAACAGAAAATTAGTGAAGCAGTTAGAAATTTGTTATTTATAAATAACATGAAAATTATTTTGAAATGCTTTATTGCTTTATTTAAGTGAAATGTGATAAATGGTAACGCTATGGTTACCTCATCAGGAGAAAGTGAAGTGTTTGATAGCAACTGTAACTTTCTAACTTCAAGGGTTACTGAAAGTTTGAAAATGCTGTTGAAACTAACATTCAGACATGATGAAGATATACTTTTATTATAACCACTATATTATTCAAAAAGCAAGCACATTATCTATAATTTTACCCTTTTATACTCCCCACCTCTTATACCCACACCTCTTATCCAATTCAAGGTGACTTCTTCAACAACTAAACAACGCAACTGTATATAACTTTATGTTTTTTTTTAAAGTCCAATCTTACTTTTATTATTAAATAGCTGAATTCCTCAACAATGGAAGGTGCAGCTTTAAAAAAACAATGCACTCAACTTACCTTTTTTAAACTCCTCGAGCATGGCATCCAGCTTTGTATCATTGAAGACAAAATGCAGAGGGTGGCTGTAGAACTTGGTGATGGTTTTCAACGGCGTGCAGTCATCTGGATCCACAAAGGCCAAGTCCTTGACAAACAGCAAGTCTACAATATGACATCTCTCGCCCTCATACACAGGTATTCGCGTGTAGCCGCTCTCCATGATCTCAGACATGGTGCTGAAGTCCAGGATGGCATCAGCGGCAATCATGAAGCAGTCTCGCAAAGGCGTCATGACATCCTCCACAGTTTTAGTCCTGAGCTCCAGAGCACCCTGGATGATGTTGAGCTCCTCTTTCACCAGGTCATTATATGGATCTGTCACCCTGAGCATCTCCAGAAGCTTCTCCCTGTTGTACACAGTGCCGATCTCCTGCCCCAGCACGTGGTCCAGGAGTTTACTGACGGGATATGATGCAGGGAAAGTGAGGATCATAAAGAATTTAGTCAGGAGGATAGTGTTTGCGCCCACGGCGAGCCCATGCCTGGAGCAGATGGCTTGTGGCACGATTTCCCCAAAAATCACGATCCCAATAGTGGACACCACTATAGCGATCAGCCCTGATCCTGCGATGTCATCGAGCAAGATAGTCAAAGTGGTATTGACCAAGACATTTCCCAGGAGCAAAGAGCACAGAAGGTAGTTTCCTTGGCTTCGGACTGGCTCGATCTTCTTCGCGTAATTCTTCTCCTTCTCAGTCCCGCAGTTCTGGACGATCCGGAGCTCCATGGGATCCAGCGCCATCAGTCCCAGATTCAGCCCGCTAAACATGCCGGACAAACACAACATCATGGCAATAAAAATCACCTGCAGCCAGAAAGGCAGCAGGAACTTCTTCTCCTCCACCACGATCACTTTAGTGTCCTGTCCCTCGTGATAGACCCAGGTGCTCTCGGACCACGAGTCCTGCGCGCCAGGTGTGGCGGTGGCGATGCACAGGTAATACACTTTGCTCTTCTCAGTTTTTCGCAGAGGCTTCACCTCGATTTCAATAATCCCAGATGTCTTTCTGTTTACCTCCACGTTGGGAAGGATGATGATATCGGAGGATCGGATGCCGCAGGGATGCGAGGCAGGTGCGTCTCCGGGGCTCGTGCTCTCCGCGGGTGCGCTGCCGATGCTGTGTTCTGTAAAGGCAAGTTTGGACCACGTCTCGTTGTTGATGTTTTGCCCATAGACCCTTAACCTGACACGAGAACGCTCGCTGACGCGCAAAAAGCCTCTGTCCATAAACGACACCTCGTCGGTGTCCTCGAGCCGGAGGCCAATGATGACAGTCTCTTCCGGCGCGTCTTTGCCATCAGTGCTACTGATCAGACAACTGCTGACAATTAAGAATATAACAGTCAATGATCTAGCCCGGTTCAGCGCCGCCATATTAGAAGTGGGCACTGCTGTCCATTGCTCTGCCATGTTGACAATGGGCAGACTTTAGTCAATGAATGTAGGATGCCACGGTCAGAGGGAATCCGCGTCCGCCTTCATCCTCTCTTTAGCAGTCTTGACATCAAGCAACAAGGCCGGCATTACTCACCGAGTATCGTTGTCTCTCTGCAGCACGATGACACACCAGCACGCTCTATGTGAACTGCTGTGAGTACAGATGCCTAATGACGGACGGTCGTTTTGACCAATCCGGTCGCGTATGCAAATTACGACCAACGGCATCCAATGAAATCTCGCGGTGCTAGCCATAGAAAAGTTCATATCTATACATACATATCTATGGTGCTATCGGGCTTAAACGCGGTAGTGGGTGTATCCAAAGACCAATCAAAATGAGCGGTACCAAAAAGGTGGGAGTGGTCACCGTCGACCAACGTTTTTTCACCATTGAAACTACTGCATTAACGTATTGAAATTTCGGGGTTAGTTCTGAAAACGGAGAATGTATGTAAAAACTGTATGACGAATGTAGTGGGGTGAATGATACATAAAGAAATGCATAATAAAATTACGACGCACAGAATAAAAAGATTCGCTTTCTATTTAAGCGCGTGTGCGTCTCTGCCAGATAAACAAACTCGTGCCTTCATTCATGCGTTCGTGACGTCAATTTTCTCAAGACGTACAAAAAGTCCGTTCCTTCATAGAACCACTAAATTTAATGGCAAACCAAATAGTTTGTGACGTTTCAGAAAATCACAAAAGAGGGAAATTCGTATACTAATATAGATTATGACATATTAAAATTATGATTATTTTAATTTGTCCTTATTTTGTCACCTTTTGGAGAGATTTTAAATTGTACAAGACAAAACGATTTTATAAAAAAATTACATTTAGAACTATCTATATAATATACATAACGAGACATTCTAAATTTGGGCTATTTTATATTTAATAGTATGAGTATTTTAATAATCATAATTCATTCACAAAATAAAAAAAGTCTTCGGCTTAGTCAGAAAAGACTAAACTGGCCCCTAAAACAGTAAAAAGGTAAAGCCTTTTCACTCATGCACACACACACACACACACACACACACACACACACACAGAGAGAGAGAGAGAGAGAGAGAGAGAGTTTGGTGTGCATCTTTTTTCCTCTTTCTTTTTCTAATTCTAATTGGGAAAATTGTTTGTATTTCTGTTAGCTCATATAAGGCAGTAGATCAATATGAATTTATATAAAAGAATATATATAGCCATATTATAGTCCTTGCATGATTACATCCAGTCACTAAAACCTATAAACCTGTAAACTTACCCTTCAATTGATTTGTTCTATATGGAAATGTGTTTTACCTATAGAGGGAGCCAAAACACTGACAATAATACTTTGACTTCTTTCCTCCTTTTTCAAAATCAACACCTCTTGTACATAACTGACATAGTCAAACAGGGCAATATAAAATTGAAACAAGAAGGTTTTGCAGATCTGAAAAGCGAAAGAACAGTAAAACCATTAGCTCTGTAAATTCTTCTAGTGTGCTTTATTATACATTGTATCATAAAGCAAACTACAAATGTCTTTTTTGCATAGTTTCATAAATTAAATAATAAGGATACACAAGTTAAAGTGGCATATTCTTTTACGGGGGGAAATGTCATTATGTGAGAAAGCACACAATGTTGCTTTGAGCGATTGCTGTGAATATTCCACATAATTTATTTATTCCCACAACATCTTTTGTATATATTAATTTGTAAGACATCATCCTTTCGAAAAACCTCCTAATAGTAGTGATTACCTCAAGACTTGCTTTTACACAAACTCTTGGCAGATTGCTAGACTTCATTATTATAGACCTTGAGTACTGATAAGTTGAACTGGGGAGGTACAGAACATTCTTTCCAATTCAAGGTCTCCCATGATGCTGTGAATGGGCAGATGTGCATAGTGCAAGACCTTTTACCAAGAACTTAAAAGTTAATCTTTGTTATTTATTAGCTGTTGATATCGCAAACTAATATTTTTTTCTCAGAAATTAATTTTTATTTTATTATTCATTATTTTATTGATGATAATAATAATAATAATAATAATAAAATATGGACATATCAACATTAACATCCAAATTATTGCAACGTTGAAACTATATGTTGATGGCCATGGTTATATTTTGACTATTATGTAACAAAATACAGTCTGTATTCTGCACAAGTCTTGCAGACAAAAGTCAAAACTAAGTTGAAGTGAATAGTTATGCTCAAGTCCTTGCTCTAGGTCTAGGACATCCATCTGCTTGCCCTTGCAGAGGAGCTGCTGATATTGCATGTGGGATAACCTTTGTCACCTAACCCTGTGTTGGACTTTCAACAAAGGACACGTTCTCATTGCTTTTCCACATACATTTATTAAAGTTGTTCCAAGCCTAAACCTAAAAAAATATTCTAGTTAATTTGGCACAGCAACACCATAAAAAAACATATATAAATTAACAAGAAAATAGAATTTGTACATTTGGTGTACAGTGAATTGGGAAATTTTGACTACGCAGCATCTAAAAGTCTAAAAGCAAATGTTCTTACACTAAAAGATGAGACAAAAACAGTATATTGTTTTGACATTGCACTATCATTTCAAAAAGACAAATATGAATACTGGAAACAATCTCCCACAGAAAAGTCTTCACTTGAAGGTCTTATGCATGTTTTTCACGACCATCCAAAATCAGGTGTTAGAGAATAGGAGGTTGTTGGTCTCTGCCTTTTTTTTTTAACTAGCAATCTGCTATGCAATGAGCCATCTCAAAAAGCGATCTGATCTACTGTTAAAATCACTGAAAACCAGAGAATGTGATATCCACAGCATGTTATTAGAAGGGCTCTATTATTTCATCAAGTGTCTGAGCTGTTCCTGCAGGTTTTTGGAGTGTTCTACACTGTGAAAGACATTACAGATGAAGAGTTAACAAATGTTTAGAGAAAAAATAAAAAAAATAACATGCAACAATTTAAATAATTTGAATGACCTAAATATAACGACTTACTTCTTTTGAATGGCCTCTTGCCTGGATAAAAACAAAATAAAGAAATATATCAGAATTCAGTTTTGTTTTATTTAGTCTAAACTGTGAAATAACACAAATTAAAGTATGGGAAGTATGTAGTGATCAAAAAAGGTTAAAGTCAAGTCAAATCCAGATTATTTATATAGCGCTTTATAAAATACAGCTGAAAAAAGTTTATTTGTAAAGGAATTCAAACAAAGACACAATTTGTATAAATGTACAAAACTGAATCACAGTTCAGTTTTTATTTTTTTAAATTTAAGTTTATGAGGTATACGAGCCTTTCCTTTGTACAAGTACAAGATGTTAATGTAGATAAATGCAGTATATATGTATACTTGTCTACTTACTGATACTGCAAGTGGGTTGTTATAATAGACATCTTCCGTAGACTCTGCAAGAACAAAGATACTTAGAGAAGTTACATCTGCTTTATTAAACAGCCAACTGTATCATATTCGATAAAAGGAATTCTAAGGCCTCTAAATTATCAACATGATCAAAGCTACTGAGAAATCAGTTGTACACAATCTACTACATGCCTTGCCTTCTGTCCTCTGACTGATAGTTCATGCTTTTTTAGCAAGTAAAATGCCTTTAAGTATAAGCAACTTAATCAATTTAGTTGGTTATCAATATACTATATTTAAAAATCATATTCAAATCTAAAAAGCATATCAATGCATTGCATTATTTGCACGCCGCAGTAAAAACTAGAGCTTTGATCATAAAACTAAAGATTTAAATATCATCAAGAAATATTACTGAGAGATATAAAGTGGCAACTGTCATTTACATGCATTTGATGTAGTCTGTTATACTGTTGTATCTTATAAAGAAAATCATTTTGCCTTTATCTCACTTACATCTTCAGAATGCAGAATTGCATCTTCTTGAATTACCATATTTCTCGCTGCCTGACTGAGTAGCTGTAAAGTAGAAGAGACCACTGTTATTTTATGAGACAACTGCATTCATCCATCTCAAAACCTAGTGAACACCTGTCTGATCACAGCATGTCTGGACATCATATAATGGCAAATTTTTTGGGGCATATGAATCCCAGGATATACTAAGTTTTGAGGCGTGCATCCGGTGTGTATTACTTTGAAGAGGAAACAGATAGCCGGGCAAATATCTCGCCTCATACAACGTTATATATAACAATGCAACGTTTCGTATATTTACTTCTTGGCTCCTGGATCCTTTCAAAACTTGACGGGTTAGAGCGATCACATCTCCACTGCAAGAAGTGACTTTATCAGACAATAAACCTTTAACAGATTGACCGAAGCGAGGCTGCGTCTCGGAGGAAGCCATCACTGTTTACTACGGCTCCAGGCGAGGGACAATTTCAAATATGAACGCGAATGACACAGATGAGAGGATGGGGAAGATGTTTAGTAAGGCTACTTAGAAAACTTTATCTAACTTCATCTTTATCTTAGACATTTTATAACTTTAAGTAACTTTAATACGCAAAGTTAATACGTAATAAAAATACGTTTAATAACAAAGCACTTAAGTGAAGTCAAGGCATGTTAAGTCAGTTTATTATAGCACATTTCTTGTGTTATGTGATTGGACAATATTTTATATAGAGTATTTTTATATATTTTATTCTTAAGTATTTAAAATTCATTTTATTTTTCTTATTTAAAATTTAAAATCTGCTTTTATTAATGTGATTATAAACACTTTTATTCACCATTGTGATTTGTATGAAATGTACAATAAGCTTGCCTTGCCATATGAAATCTATTAAATATAAATAATTATGTAGCATAAAATAAATATATAGCATCAAATGTAGCTTCTTTCCCTTTTTTTTCAATTATCCCATTTAAATCCTCTTAATGTAAGAAAGAAAAAAAGATTATTTAGCTGTATGTTTAAAATACTGTTAGTGATAACAAACCAACATTTATTGTAGCCTACATTTTATTTGTAATTTTATAGGCTACATTTTGTCTAAGTCATTTTTACATCCATTTTATATTATTTTATGTTTTATGCAATTGTTTCTAGAAAAAACACAAAAAAACAGGATTTTAATGTGAGCAAAAAATAAAAATAAATCCTATAGAAAATTTAACAGACTATGAACTTTGTATTAAAGACAATAAGGTTTAGTTTGACCTATTAATGGTCATCATTTTCCAAAGGTTAAGCACTCCCCTTATTTTATCATTTATCAAAAAAGGCTATTTTGTTTTTAAGACTTTCTAGCCTAATTTTGTATACTATTTGTAGAAAGTGGCATTTTATCAGTTGCACAGCATTACAGCATGCAGTCGTGATTGTTTCTGTAAGCTCCAAAAGAAGTATAACTTACAAAGTTAAGCTAAAAGTTGAAAGAAATGTTACATTTCAGGAAAATTTCCAAAAGATTATATATATAATCAAATCAAATAGAAAATCAAAAATGGGCTTCATGCATTTCTTGAATGTGGGGAACCAATCAACAGCTATGTTGAAAACAGCCCTGATGACACTTAGATAGTTGAGGCTAAACTATTTCAGGGTCAAGGAGGTGGCATTGAAGAATTCGCATAAAAATCTCCCGTCGCCTCGCCCATACAGGCAGTGCTGATTTGAAGAGCTGGTGAACACTTGGTTGAATGTAGCTGACCATGTCTGACCAACTCATCCTGCCATGGCTTCTCTGTTCATGCCTGTTATCTACAGTAGCTCTACTAGCACTGTATCTCAAAAGGAAGATGAATGGATTTGTGCCAGGCGGCAGATCTCCTCCAAGCCTCCCATCACTCCCCATCATCGGGAGTCTCCTCAGCCTCGTAACTGACTGTCCTCCACACATCTTCTTTCAGCAGCTGCAGAAGAAATACGGAGATCTTTATTCCCTCATGATGGGCTCCCACAAAGTCCTGATTGTGAACAACCACCATCATGCAAAAGAGATCCTGATGAAAAAAGGGAAAATATTTGCAGGGAGGCCACGAACTGTAAGTAAACTTTCATCAGCAGCTGAATTTCACTAAAATATTTACTTTACTTTACATGTTTGTCTTTAAGGTTACAACAGACTTATTAACTCGAGATGGGAAAGATATAGCATTTGCTGACTACAGTTCCACATGGAAGTTCCATCGGAAAATGGTGCATGGAGCTCTTTGCATGTTTGGTGAAGGTTCAGTTTGTATTGAAAAGATAAGTGAGTATCACTGCAACCAACATGATATACAACTATATAAAGCAATGTAAATGATAAAAAATGCATACAAAATTGAAAAGTATACAAATCATGGCATGCTACCTAATTCTTACTTTCCACCTGAAGTCTGCAGGGAGGCCAGCTCTATGTGTGACATGTTGACTGAATCCCAGAACAGCGTTGTGGATCTGGCTCCGGAGCTGACTCGTGCCGTCACAAATGTGGTGTGTGCCTTGTGTTTCAACTCCTCATACAAACGTGGAGATGCTGAGTTTGAGTCCATGCTCCAGTACAGTCAGGGAATCGTGGATACAGTCGCTAAGGACAGCTTGGTGGATATTTTCCCATGGCTGCAGGTAAGCTTTAATATGTGATGATGTGTCTTACACAGCAAGATTCTTAATTGTTTTTGGAAAGAGGTCTCACCAGGGGTGTATTTAATTGATAAAAAATTACAGTAAAAACAGTCATTTCAGAACTCAAAATAACTATTGTCTAGTTTCTAATTTTAGAATGTAATTTATTTCTGTGATGCAAAGCTGAATTTTCAGCATACTGTTTTACGCTAGTCTTTAGTGTCTCTTTCATAAGATCATAAATTCATAAAATCATTTTAGTATGCTGATGTGCTGCTCTAAACTGGCTTATACTAAACTGGCTTATATTTATGTGAAAACAACAATACATTTGTTAAGGCTTCTTTGATGAACAGAAAGTTCGAAAGAACCACATTTATTTGAAACAGAAGATGTTTAATGACATTATAAATAAGCTACTGTATCTTTTTTGTCACTTTTGATCAATTTAATGCATCCTTGCTGAATAAACGTATTGATTTCTTTCAAACGAATCTTACTTTTGAACGGTAATTCTTGGCTTTCCTAGTGGTTAGTTATACCTAAGATATAATAAAAATCATTTTTGTCTTATGCTTTGAATTCAAATAGCCTACATGTGTGTTTTTCCTCCAAGATATTCCCAAACAAAGACCTCAAAATCCTAAAACAGTGTGTTTCAATCAGAGACAAACTGCTTCAAAAGAAATACGAGGAGCACAAGGTAAGCGTGCATTTTCACTATTACAAAAATGCAAATGAAAATGTGGAATACTCCCTGTTAGTAATCAACATGAGTTCAGAAAAGCTGTGTGAACAATAAACAGTCTTAGATGGAGTGAAAAATTACATATATTATAAATTAGTGTAGTGTACTAGATTCAACAAAGAGCCCGCTGTCACTGAGAAAAAGTCGGTGCTTTACTATGATTTCTCCCTCATTATCCTGGGATTCGTCTCCCTCTGCAGGTGGATTACAGCGACAACGTCCAGCGGGATCTCTTGGATGCACTTCTGAGGGCCAAACGAAGCTCAGAGAATAACAACACCAGCACTCATGATGTTGGTTTAACTGAAGACCACGTGCTCATGACTGTGGGGGATATCTTCGGGGCAGGGGTGGAGACCACAACTACTGTACTCAAATGGTCGATAGCTTACCTTGTCCATAATCCACAGGTAAATAAACTGCTCACAACTGGCATTTAGGAATCAGTTCTTGCAACGACGAAACTTAATAGATGTTCTTTACATTTGGCATTAGGTGCAGAGAAAGATTCAGGAGGAGCTGGACAATAAGATTGGAAAAGACAGACAGCCTCAGCTCAGTGACAGAGGGAATTTGCCTTATCTTGAGGCCACAATAAGAGAAGTTCTGAGGATCCGACCTGTCGCCCCACTTCTCATCCCTCATGTGGCGCTCCAAGACTCCAGGTAGGGTTAAAAAAAAAAGAACCAAAAAAAAGACCCCCCCCCCCCCCCCCCCAAAAAAAAATATATATATATTTTCCTTTATTTTGCAAGGATGCATGAAATTGTGAAAGAAAATAAATTTTTCTACTTTTGACCAAATATTACTGAAAAAACGCATCACAGTATCCAAAAAAATATTAGGAGGCACAGCTGTTTTCAACATTTATAATAAGCAGAAATGTTTTTTAGCTGCAAATCACCGTATTAGAATGATTTCTGAAAGCTGTATTTATCTTATTGACCTCAAACATTTGAGTAGTAGCTTATTCCATTCCATTTTATTTAATATTTTATTAATTTGGATGATTATTTGCTATTTGTTTTTGAAGTTTAATGAACATCATTTGAATATTTGAAAAATAAAAACGTCCAAATTTTACCCTCGGGGTTGCAAAAATTTCACATTCATATTAAATCCTGTTTAGCGTGATGTCTTCTCTGCTCTCTTTGACAGTGTCGGAGAATACACTGTGCAGAAAGGAACCCGAGTCATTATTAACCTGTGGTCTTTACATCATGATGAGAAGGAATGGAAGAATCCTGAGCTGTTTGACCCAGGTGAGAATCTGCAGTGATAACAAACATTCATGTAATCTGTGAACATTTCCAAATACAATGAATCCTCTCAACCGACAGGGAGATTTCTGAACGAGGAGGGTGATGGTTTGTGCTGCCCTTCGGCCAGCTATCTGCCCTTCGGCGCAGGGATTCGAGTTTGTCTCGGCGAGGCTCTGGCGAAGATGGAACTCTTCCTCTTCCTGTCATGGATTTTGCAAAGATTCATACTAGAGATGCCCACTGGCCAGCCTCTGCCTGACCTCCAGGGCAAGTTTGGTGTGGTTCTTCAACCCAAGAAATTTAAAGTCATTGCTAAACTAAGAGCAGATTGGGAAAAATCCCCACTAATGCAGCACTGCTGAGTAAATTATCTGTGTTTTGTACTCTTGAGACAGTGCTAATTTTTTATGATGCCTGCTATCGAATATCACAGATTAGACATGAATATAATTAATATATTAAGACAGTGTGACTCCATGGTCAACAGTAATTGAATAGTGTGCAACAGTCAAGTTCTGGAGGTAAAAATCCCATTCATTTTCTTGATGGGCAACTGAACTGTTCATTAATGGTATGTGCTTTTGCTGAAGTCATCAGTCCACATTATTTCAACATGGAATTTTTGATGAAAAACCACATTAACCATAATTCTGCAAAGAAATATCCACCAATCAGAAAATCAAAACAAGCAAAAAAGAACACTCTCACTAAATACCGTGAATGATGTCAATCTCTCTGCATTCTCAAATACTTAAATTTGTAAAACAAATGTAAATATTGCTTCTATACATGCATAATCATCTTTAAATCAAGTTATTTTCCCACCATTTTTTAGTTGTCAATTTCTTCTTTCCTTCAATAAAACTGTTAAGTACACAGTCTTGTACCTTTGTCATTTTGTCTAAGTTTCTTTTTTTTTTTTTAAAGACTTTTAAGAAATTCCTATAGGAAAATGAATAAGAAAAAATACTTTGAGAAACAAAAATGGCTGAAAATGGAAAAAACTGCCATTTTGGATGCGTAATTGAACCACTCACAGAAATCCACAGGCTTTCAAAGCTTTTTCTTTATTAATATGGAACATTCTTTGATACTCTTTAATTTGGTTGAGTCTTCTTATAAAATGCGGAAAAGACAGTTTCATATATAAAAAGAAAGTGACTATGGATACAAAACTAAAACATAGTACCAGGCTTGAATCAAAGATTAAGAGAGAGAAAAAAAGCAGTTGGCTTGCAAAGCCTTTGTCACCATCAAGCCCGCACACACACACACACACACACACACACTCACTGCTCAGTGTCAAAACAGTGCAATGACAACTTTTTTAGGCAAAACAAATGAACATCTCATTCACAGTGAGCTACCCAACACAGTGACTCAGATTTCCACTTTTAATCAATACCTTTGGTCTCAAACATCAAAAGACGATAGAAAACAATGGCGACTCGAACTACAGAAAGATAGTTGACTTTGTAGCTTCAAGCTTCACTTAATCGGTCAAATAATTTTGATGCTATAACTGGTCCAAATCATTCAGAATGCTCAATTTTAGTTTTGCCAAACAATACTGCTATCAAAATATTTCTGAAGGCACCACGTAAATGTTGAAATTCTACCTCCCGAACCGTTTTTTCTTCTTCCAGCCAACACTAGGAACTTAATTTACCGGCCACATCACTTCTGATAGAAAATTAGCTACCATTTACAAAGGAACACTCTGATCTGAAAATCAACAGAGCCGAAAAGCCATCTGTGCCCAAGCTAAGACTATTAAAGGATGCCTACAACTGCTAATCTAAACCAAAGGTCAAAGAAACACAGTGGCCTGAAGAACGATCCACTTAAAGCATCCTACTATGACACACACACACACACACTCAGACAGTGTAGGGAAGTGAAGTGTAGTGGAGCAGCTTTCAGTCTCACTGCCACAGAAACACAAAATCTCAATCTCATCATGAACCCGACTTAAGTGCTACACTAATATGACAGTAACCTTACCTGGTCTGCTACAACAAAATGCACATTAAAATATTTAATAAGGCCTTTACATAAGTTAATGTTAGTGGTGCAAGAGTTCCCTTACAGTGTTAAGATACAAAAACAACTTAAAAGCATTATGGGAGAATATAGAAATTAAATTAAGGCAAAAAAAAAAAACGTTTTAACTTTTAGGTTTTGATGGAAGGCTTATCAAGTTATCCTTTCAAAGAAGACGTTACCACTGAGCAAAATCTTCACTCATACTGGCCCTTATTTTATGCAGAAATCAAAACTACGAGACACACTCTTCTTTTTAAGGCATATGAAAACTACATAGATCAACAAAGGCACCGAGTGTAAATGTACAAGCTGGGTTCAATCTATATACTAAGGTATTTTCAGCCTTCATTTGAAGAGTCTTTGCATAATGGAGTTCAAAACAGTATATAGCATGTGAATGTATTCAGTTTAAGCAAATAATGATGCAAAACATTGGATAAAGCCCAAGACAATGTTATACAAAGATGAGACAAAATAAACAAAATGGCAACCATACTCTGCTAAGTAGGGAGCACATTCACTTATTGATACAAAAAGACAAAAAATATATATTTGAGATAATTGCTTTCCTTCATTGTTCTGAATAGCATCATGCAGATACTCCAGATCAAACATTTTCAGAAAAAAGACAAGTGATAAAAACCAGAAACAACAAATGAATATTAAAGCTCTGAAGTTTTAACAGACTGCTCTGTGGCTGTCTTTTCCATTTTTTTTTCATGCACATTATGATCTTAAATGGATAATCCACCAAAAAATGAAAATTGTTATCAATTACTTTTAATCAAACCTGCAATATTTCTGTACCCCCTACGAACTTCCACATGAATATTGATGCTTCAAAAAGATCATAAATGATTCCATATGAATCAAGTGGTTTAATCAAAGTCTTCTGAAGAGACATAATTGGCTTATATAATTAACAGATTTGATTCAAGCTTTTATTCATATTTAACAAGAAACGTGGAAGAATAATTTCAACTGTACTTGCTTGAACTTCACTGGTTCTCGTGCATCATGCGTTTCATCCTTTATTTACCATATTTGATGTGCTCTATGCATGTGCATATGGATTTATTTTACAATCTTTTCAAAGCACCCACTTTTAGTGGAATATGCTTTTTTTTTTAAATGGATCTCATTTTTTTAATTAAAAATATCTTCACTTGTGTTTTAAACATGAACAAATGTCTTGTGTATTTGGAATTCCTTAAGAGAGACTAAAAGACGGATCTTTCATTTTTGGGTGGACTGTCCCTTTAAGTATTTTAAAATGACATTACAGGTAAGAACTCAGGAGCAAAAGCCAGCACAAATCAATATCCCCTGATCTTGTGTGCAATCTTCATCTCAGTAGGAGGAAATCAGCCAAAAAGCAATGTAAGCTTCCAAATCTACAGGCATGTCACCCAGAGCTCAATAAGGCTATAAACTAAGTTGAATTTCCCCTGTGGCTTTGATTGTGATCTCTCTGTGAGGCAACAGACTTTACTAGATTACCCTATTAATCCATAAAACCTCGAGGACTCACACATTAACACCCTTTTAAAACTCTCCTTCTCCCTCCCTCCCTCCCTATCCATCTCTTTCTCTCTCACTCTCACACAGACACACTCAAAGTACAACCAAAGTGGCATTGCTGACAGTACAAACTGATGTATCTCAAGAACGTAAAGGGAGACAGCAGTCTAAAGTAAGTCTCTGCTGGAACCGGTTGTGCTCAACTCTGGGGGTCTGTGTTGCTGACGTGATGCGGACCGTCCTGTTCGTTGATGGTGTGCAGATGGAGGCAGACTGGAGGCCGCTGATGCTCTCTGTGCTCTAGAGGCACGTCTGAGGCAGCCAGGCCCTGTTCCTCATCCCCTGGACCACGAGGAGGGCTGCTGCCATGGAGGTTGCAGCTTTCACAGAAGTCCTGCTCCTCAAGCGCCCCTCCATCCATGTGCCCTACAAGCTCTTTCATCTCCTCCTCTTCCTCTCCATCCCCGGGCCCCTGGTTGCAAACGCATACCTCAATCCCAGAGTCACCTGTGAAGCGCCGGTGGCGTCCTGGAGTCTTGTCTTTGCTGTCGGGAGAACAGTCTTCTACGGGTTCAGTCAGATCCTCAACGGAGCTGCCCTGTTTGATGGGGCTGTGTGAGGTAGCACACGCCACCTCCTGGGGCTGCTCGTCCTCTTCTCGGCTGAGGTACTGTGGTTTGTAGGTGCTTCCGAAAGGTCGGTGTGCAGTGGGAGTATTTGGCTGCCCTACACAGGGTCCCGGGGAACAGTTCTCAGATGCAGACGGGACGACGGGGCTAGACTGCAGGGGAGGGCAGAGCTCTTCTGGTTGTTCAGAGCACATGGGGTCAATGCTGGTGGACTGGCCTGGATGAGAGGCACTGTATGGAGGCGGGGGTGTCGGTGGTCTGTTCTCAACTTCCTCATAAGCTGGTAAGAGGTAGCCAGGCAGGAACCCTGGAGAAGAGTACGAAGAAATGCATTTATTGACTGACCGCAACTAAACCATGCATTTCTTCTAAGGGACAATGAACAGATCTAGTAGTAGTTCTTCCAAGCTCTTAATAACTTGATTCAGATATTATTGTTAGCTATTTACAGACAGTTATCACTGATCTGCATACTTTTTATCCAACTTGTGCTGCTTTGTTGGGCATTCTAGAATAATAGTAACTGATAAAATAAATAACTGTAATAACTCAAATGTACCCAATCTATATTTGTTTACTGTTCCACTTACATTATTGTATATTTCATATGTTGTATATTTCAAAAGATATTTCTTTGTACACTAAGAAAAAGCTTATAGAACAGTTTACATTGCACACAACTATAACATGAGATGCAAACAGGTAAGGGGGAAAAAAGGTGCAGATCGGAGGCATCCTCCACATGGAATTTCTTTTAAAGATATTTGCTTTATATGCTCATCTGTACTTTAAGGTATTTTTACTAATATTTTTATTACCTTATATGTCCAAAACTGTAATGTTTCAAAGAAAATCAAATAAAAAAATGAACATCTTGTTGCAACATTTTACAAAAATCAAGATTGAATATATTTGGTCAAAATCCTATGTTCTAAATGATGAAGTGCTGTGCAGGCTATTTAAGACAATATTGGCTGATTAACCGGCAATGCTGAACAAAACATAAAGCTTTCCCTCTCTCTCTTCACCGTTCCCACATCGCAGACCTCAAATATATAAAATATTAACCTTTTTATACATAGTTTCTGAAGTAAAGCGTAAAGGAAATACTATACAAACTTACTGAAACAACCAGGAGCCAGCTGCATAAACTTAGCCACCATATTAAGACTGTGCCTTAAGAACTAGTTTGACTAACTAGCAGTTGCCAAGGGGTTATCAGTCTAAATGTTCCAATACAAATAAGACCAATCTACCTTTAACTGAATTAAAAATGTTATCCCCAGTCTTGAAAAAAAAAAGAAATTAGATCGCTAACTTTTTAAGACCTGTCTAAACAAGTTTATGCAACCAGCCCCAGTTCTTTATTCACTCTTGTAAGATCACAAGCACCCTTGTAAGACCCCGTCACCTTTCTCATCGGATCTAAGCAAATCTCACAGGTGACCTATTTTGATTTCAAGAAAGTGAACTTGTCACTGAATAGTTTGCATCTTTGTATAACTCCAATCATCCTTTTTCTTCACCTGTACATCAGTGTCTGATTCACTCTCTGTGGCCAAAACTAAATTGCACCTTGGGAGATAAATTTATATTGTATTGTATTGATTAGAGGTAGAATGACAGGGGAATGAATCGGGTACTGACTGAAATAAAAGGGTAGAGAGGAGTAATTATGGGCTTCTCTATAAGCAATGAGGTTGATCTCATGCTGCCGCTGCTGTTGTTGCAGTCTGTGTTTGGCTCGACGATGGTGGCACAAACAGCAGCAGCCCACAATGATGATGAGAGTCAGGACCAACCAAAACCCTGATGAAAGAGCACACACATAACACAGTACTGTTAATGAGGGAAGAGAACATCATGTCCGAACCAGGCACAACACACCATAAATTACAACTCCTCCATGTTAATCGAGGTCGTTGTCACCAGTGATGTCTGACAAGATGTTTTGTTAGTTGCTTGGTTTCTATTTTCATTGTCTTAAAGCTCCACCCACAGTCAAACTTCATTAGTCTAACATTTAGATTTTTTGGATGAACACTTTGTACATGCTATTATTTAAAAGTTTGGAGTTGTTGATGATTTTTAAAATGTTTTTTTAGAAAATAGTCTCTATTGCTTATGATGACTGCATTTATTTGATCAAAAATACAGTAAAAAGAGCAATACAGTGAAACAATATTACAATTTACAATAACGTTCATATTTTAATATATTTTAAAGTGCAATTTATTCCTGTGGTGCCAGTCTTCACTTTCACATGATCCTTCAGAAATTGTTTTAATATGCTTATTTAGTGTTAAGAAAAAATTTTTTTTACACATTGATGAATTTTTTTATACGGTGATACTTTTTTTCAGGATTCTCTGAAGGACAGAAAGTAAAAAATGGGTTTATTTGAAATAAAATGTCTTTTTTTGTCACTTTTATTGTAAGCATCTGTGCTTAAAGTATTAATTTCTTCACAAAAACAAAATAATATCTATAAAATACTTTCATATTGGTACAGAAATGTCTTCTCCCAATCTGCCACCAGATCACAAGAGAAGAATGTGCTGGGCATTAGGGTGTGACGCTCATCAGCCAACGGCAAGAGTCGTGTGGGTCAATGTCATGTGAGATCCATCCAAGAGTGTGAAACTTTGCCCCAAATAAAGCAGAGACCTTTTCTGGCAGACAGAGGGGTCCACTTTTCCTAATAGAGAAATTTAAGGCAGCTGTTTACAGGGGCTGGTCTGATCGGGTTACACTGGATTTGTGTCTGTCCGAGTATGTATTTGGCACATTGTACAAAACCCAAAGTGCAGCCCCTTGACTCAGCAGACGATGTGCTGTAATTACCGTGGAGATGAGGTTAGTCCTCAGTTATTAAAATAGATGGTACACCAGAGGCAGAGGGGTAATTTGATAGGAAAAGGAACATCGCCAACGGGTGTGAACGGGGCAGAACAACAACTAGATCAGGGGCAGCCAATGGCATAAATGTTAGAAGCAACCAACACATATCACACTCATAATTAAAACCTATAAAAGATGTTTAAAAAAAAGGTAAAAAAACAACAACATTATATCCGTTTGTACTGTCACATGCATTTGTGCTTGAAATGATAGCAGATCTGGTTCCAGTAAGCTACGTGATTGAACTCCTAAATCCCATTACTATTTACGGAAACAAAACAATTACAGTGTCAAATGTGAGCCATGACTTGGGATGTCTTTTCCCAAGGCTTGCCGCCTCCTGTCCAACCCATAGCTAGCATCAGAAGTTTGGGCTGCTTACTGCAAACAACTTTTGAAAGAACAAAAACAGGTGGCATGTTACACCCCTAAATGCTATTACAACTGTATTTAAATGCTGAATCATTTCAACGTTGAATGTAATCTAACTTTTAAAAAATCTAGACCGGCTGCCTTTTCAATCACAGTTTACAGTGTCCTGGAATTGGGACGACTGTATATTACACAACCAATATGCACTTAAAAATGACTACACACATATCCAAAGCAATTTGAGGATGTTTCATACACTATAGAGAACATATACACCATGGACAGACCTCATCTTACAGCATGTGTAGGCAGGAAGGACTTAGATACTTACACCACACCTCGTAGTAATAGCTGCAACACTGAGATTCTCCACAGCAGTGGCCCGAATCACAGAAGTAACTCTGGTTGTTCACTCCTACACAAGGCAGCCGAGTCTGCAAAAACAAAACAGATAATAAAAGCATATTATCAGCACAGATCCCAGAACAGCTCTGTGCACCAAAGGCTTTTTTTGATGGCGAAACACTAAACTAAAATTACATTTCAGTGCAATATATAGCCAAACGAATAAGTACAGTAATAAATAAAGTAAATAAATATCTCCAAGACAGTGATACATACAGGTGATAATACCCAGCACATTAATACAGTTGACAGGCAGATCGCTTTGCAAATCTTTGTGCAGAATGTTTTATACTTCCATATAAAGTTACGTTTGATAATTAAATTAAAAATAATAATGCTGATTCCTCTGCTCTTTTACCTGTCTAAACCCCAGGAGAAAAGGCATGATAGGCGTCTGATAGCGAAATCAACACAGCAGAGACACAGAGTTTTGTTACACAGGGCTGCAAAGACCAAGGGAGAGACAGAAGAGGAAGGTCGGGCTCGGGCCACCCACCACCCACCACCCACACATGGTACAGTGTGACATGAACTGCCCCCTTTATTAGCTGGAGGGGCTCGATTTAAACACACACATACACAGCCTCCCTCATGGCATTTCAGACTAAGCGAGGGCTGCCAGGGAATGCAAGTAAACAGGATGAACAGACAAGCGATCTGTGCTTTTCTCACATACACGCAGACATCGATAACAACTGCTGGCCTGACAGTTGCCTCGAGTGGTGTGCTAGATACAGGTATAGCGAAACTGAAATCTTGCCTGGGTGTTCAGTGCTGCAAACCTGTGCAGGGTTGGATGTAGTGCAAAAAAATGGACAGAATGGCAAATGGCATCAAACAGCTGAGGTAATGCAGAAGACAAAAAATACCAATCAAATACATTTTTAGAGATAATGCCGGAGTAAATTTATTCTCTTTTAAAGCTGAATTTACATTGGAAGGGGATATGTACAATACTGTTCAAAAGTTTGGTGGGGCTCATTGAGGTTTTTTTTTTCTTTTTGAAATTAATATTCAGCATGGACACAATAAATTGATCAAAAGTGAGAGGAAAAACATTCAGAATATTACAAAAGGTTTCTATTTCAAATAAATGCAGTTCCTTTGAACTTTCCATTCATCAGTGAAGAAACCTGGAAAAAACAACATAAAAACCATACAGACTTCTCAGCTTTTGAACAGGCGTGTGTCGTTTGAAAAAAATGCTGTGATGCAGAGCTTCTCATGATCCTTTCCTAATTCTTCAAAAGTCCTGTTTGACTTCAGAAATGTGACTATTGAAGTAAAAGCTGTGAACGCCATTTCGTAGGCACAACGCATGTTGTTTTTGTAATGTTAGAAGATCCGCATATCTTTTAGGCACCTACATTCCCTCAGAGATAACACCTGTGGAGAGCAAACAGCTCGCTCCCTGCTTTTTTCATTCCCTGACCTTGATCTACCACCTGTCACAACAGAGAGAAGAGCATCTTCTTCATACACACCTATCAGTCAAGGCCAGAATAAAAGCACACAATCAAAACAGTCTTAGCCCTTCATTGTTGAAATCTTTTAAATATGTGGGAAAAATTAAATATTTGTCCTAGACAGCCAACATTAAAAAGTCAATCACAGTCAACTGTACAACTCAAACTGTGATTAGACTGCAGAAGGATCACAACCTTAATACCAATAAAACCTTGCGCTGATTGAAATATCATATTGTACATCCTTACTTCAGTGGCAGCAGTAATAACAGACTTTTTTCATTATTTATCCATCAGAAAGGATAATGTTCAGCCCGAGACCAAGCTTTATGAATCATTCATTTGGCTGTGTATTTACATGTAACCTCAGCAAGACTGAAATGGAACAGACTTTCCAAGAATTGTATTCTGTTTACAGATTAACATCGCTGAACGTTTTAGAATTAGTCTAAATAGGAATCTAAACGTACGGAATCAGGGTATGAATTGCTGACTTTAACAAAAAATTTAAAAGATCCACTCAAGGATATTGAATCACTTACTAAAAAGCAGCCAAGGTCACTACCGACCGACTACTGAAATTCCTTTCTTTCTGTCCTTTCTTTGGCAACCACCATTGTTATGTATGGCAAATAAAATATGGCAGTCCACATATCAGGTCCCACATTATTATTATTAGGTGTCTTTAACTACTATCTATAAAAAGGTTAAATATATCTTGTGTTTTAAGAACTTACAGTGTTCATACTGCAAAACACTTTGTGGCTTTTGAGATGGGATAGAGGTAAGGTTAGGGACAGGTTTTATGTAATTAAAATGTACGTTTCATAGAAGTATACTGTAAAAACACGATTAATTTAAATGCTGGTCTATTGTAGGGGGTCAACTTTACACCTATAACTAAATTTATTTTATTTTACACTTAAAAGTAATGATACTTAATGACGTGACACACCTGAAGTCCATATCATAGATCAGTGAATGTATATTCATGTACATTTATTTACTTTAAAAGCCATATGAACATATCTAAAACTGTTCAGATCAGCCCTCTCTAGGTTCTTGTCATCTAGGTTGTTGAGTTTACTAAAACGGATTTTTTTTTTTAAGCGGACGATAAATCTCACTTTCGAACTTTATAAAATATGTTTGTGGCATGTCAGACTTAAAAATCTAAGTAAGCTTTGTAGTCAGTGCTGTGAACGCAAACATACAGGCTGTGCTTCAAAACCTAACGAGCTGACTACGTAGACAGCATTTTGAGTACGAGAACAACGTTTAAATGCACCTAGGGTGCCTCAAAATACTGTCTAAGTAGGCAGCTCACTAGGTTTTGTGACGAAGCCACAATCTACCGGCTAGGCTAATGATGCTAACAGGGTTTTTACCTCGGTCAACGCTGCCTCCACTGTCACCGAACCGATCGGTCCAATAACCGCGTTACTTACAAACAACCCCATTCCCTGTTTTATATATCCAACCCCCCACATTCCGTCCTTTCCCGTGGCTTTCGACACATCTGCGACACGGGAGGACATTCAGCTAGCTTGCGAGCTAGCTTCAGTTACGTCTCTTTCTTCTTTCTTTCAACTCTCTCACAAACTCCGAAAGTCTCCGCAAGCCCAGCCCCCTGCTGCTATTGGTCCGTTCAAGCGAATACTTCCTGGTTTGACAACGTAACGTAGCGACGATTGGATGATTTATCTGTCGTTTAAACACAACTAAAGCGACGGCAGGGCGTGACTTTGTTGTTCTTTACCAGCTGAGATCAAGAAATCAGCTGACATTGAATTTAAAGGGGCAGGAAATTACATATTCCCCTTATGCAAAAAAGAATGCTAGCAAAACCAAGAGAGAAAGCGATAAATAGGCTAGGTATATAATCGCAAGGGCGGAAAGAGAGAGAGGGAGTATTAATATTATTTAACATACAAGTAGGCTAAACACTGACCGAAAATATTTTCCTGCATGATACAATACAGTAATATAAGTAGATAATATAAGTAGTTATGTTAGTAAATATAACTAAAGTAATTTGCAATAACGGGAAAGTATCTGCCAAATACTGTACTTTAATTTTAATCACACACACAGCATTAAATGACATTCCTTATGTCACAAATCATATTTCCCATGTCTGTTTTATTTCAACAGTGATATGATGGTGGCTTTAAATACTCAGTCATGACGTAACCTAAGAAATACGGTGGATTGCAAAATTTTCTAATGTTTGTAATAAATAAATATAGATTATTAAGAATATCAGACAAAATATATAGGCCTACCTGGACAGTTTATCAATTAACTATTATTTGCTGGATTCCGTTACCAAGGTTCTTAAGTATCTCAAGGATCTAAGTCAACTGCTAACTACTGTGATTATTTTTTGTTAAAAATAGTTAAAAATGTAACATTTATAAATGGATTTTTTCACTATTGCTCCAACAGATGCCAGTCCACACACACAGGGGATCCATTTATAGTGCCTTTCAAAAAATGAAAGCTCTGATGAAAGCATTTTATTCGGACAGGCCTTGATGGCTTCCTAACCATGAAGGCAGCATAGCTCAGGATTCAGTCACAGCCTGGGTGTACGCTGTCATCGAGAAAGTGACAACCACTGATCCCTAGAAAATCAGTGTAATCTCTCAAGTAAACTTGTTTGTTTTGTGCTAAATGTTATTTTGACAGCCATAGCTAAGGGCTCTTACTCGCTTTATTCCCGGGACATATCTTTTCAACTTGGGACCACCGCTTCTTAGGTGAGACCCTTTGAACCGAGCCAAGTTAAAAGGAACAAAAGCAAACAAATCACATTGTTCTTTCAGGAATTTTTCTTGTTCACTGCCTTTCATTTCTCTCTTTTTTTAGGCACTTCTCTCATTCAGAACAGTGAAGTCAATGGATCCTTACATCCCAGCTTGACAAGTTAGGAGGATACAAGCTAATCCCCTTAATCTGTCTATTCTCCCGTGCAGTGCCAAAGGGGGAGAGGTACCCAGCACAAGTAATCCTGTAGAAAAAAACAATAGAATTAGACCCTAGCTCTTGGAGTGACAATCAGATATCTACTGACTGATTTGCAAAGTAGGGTCGAGTTTCTTCAAATTAGCTTTTTTTCCCCCTCCTCTAGGGAAAATGTGCCTTTCATTAACTGCTGGTGGGATTCCTTTAGGACAGATGCTGGAGGTCCTCATGAAAGGCATGTATTCTTCGCTTCCAGCACACAGGTCCTGGGCTTCTCCCACAGCAGAGGCTGAGAGGTGGGGACGCGCCATTGGCCTGGGCGACCACTCCACCCCTTTACCCTCTGTCAACCCCTTTATAATTCAAACACTAATGCTTTTAAAAAGTGTTTGACAGATGGATCAGATTCCTTTGCTTACTGAGGATAGATGTAGCAGATCAATGAGACTAAATGATGAGGGCAATGTGAGATATGCTGCCGGTTCTTTTCATTTGTAAGCAGCCATGCAACCTGTTTTGTTACATTTAATAAGATGAATGTCTTATATATATATATATATATATATATATATATATATATATATATATATATATGTATGTATGTATGTATGTATGTATGTATGTATCAGAGTTGTTATAAAATATACTTAGCAAGGCAATACATTTTTGATCATTTTCAGTTTTTGTTTATTTTCAAGACATACATTATACATACATATTTATGAGTGTGTGTGTGTTGTCATGCTTTTTTGCTAATACTATTTATACATTTTCTTCCTATATTATTACTTCCAATATATTTATATATTAAATATATTTTATTTAATAATTTATTGTTAAAATATCATCTGAATTGTTCAGATGCAAACTATATATATATAAATTGCCTGTTTCTTAGGTGTGTCAGAATAAAATGCAATAGTTGTGTCTTCCTTGTGACCTTTAGATGGCACTATTGGTATAAAATTACCCCAGAGTCCCCTGTGACGTGTATGTGGGTCGAAGTCTTTTCCTGGGTGTGATTAGCCACTGTGACACTTGATACTAAACCACAAGCTAATGCAGCTTAGGAAAGGCATTGTCCTTTAGGAAACAAGGGTCACCTGCACTGAAGGAAGTCCTTGATTCCATTTAAGTTCCGGTGAACTTGGCCAAGCAAAATGTGGTGTGACTCTTAAAATCTCACATTACTTTTCCAGTCCAGTTCGTAAATAAAGAGAACAGTCGTGGATTATTGGGCAAGTGAAAGATGTGTGAAATTCTACTACTATGTGGTTTTGAGTTGAAATAGTCATTCTTATATTAATAAAAGTCAAGACCATCCTGCAAAATATGAACAGAGAGTGTGAATATATATAAAGTCCTTGATCATGTATCTCCAAAATATAAAACATATTCAAAGTTGAATGACTAAAGACATGCTTTCACCCTCATTCAAGTCTAAGGTAACATGACAGATACTGTTTCACCTGCTAAACACTTTGCTCTCACAGTCAAATAGCTTTGCTTCCCGCTATTCCTCCAACATCTGCCGGGAGAACCACGGTGTAATTGAGGCTTTAAAAAGGTATGCCAGAAAGCTCAGCAGATGCATCATTACAGTCTTCGGCCTGTCTTTTGAAAGCTAAATTTATGAAGCGGTCTTTGCTCAGGTCTCTATCAGTGGTTTGCACTCTTTACTCTGAACGCTGTTGAGAGGCTTGAGCATGTGTCCAGCATGGGAATAGATGCTGTACAGACAAACAAACCAACTGGAGCTAGGAATTAAAACAAATTAGATCAAAATGCTTTCAAAAATGTCATCAGTGGTTTCTCGTGAGTGCTACTTGCCATCCAGATGTTTCTTCCGAGATCAAAGCAGGAATGTGCTCTGATGGTGTAAATGTATTTGTTGTGAAATACTGGTAGATAAAGTAAACCCTTGTGCAGGAAAGTAGACCTTTTGTCCTTAAATTGCCAGTATGATTTTACAGTGATTTGTGCAGGTGCAAAGCTTGTAAAGTGGGTTTAATCCCAAATCTTTGTAATCATTGCCTTTTTATATACCAGCATTTCCAAATCTGTGCTGCGTGCACAGGCAAGTGTAAAGATAAAGTGTAAATAATCATGTTACTCGTGACATTGGTTGCTCTGTGGACAATGTTTGTGCGTGTTCCTTTGTGTGCTGTAGGTTTTAAAAATGTAATCCTCAAATCCCATTCCCATAAGGCGCCTCCAACCCCTCCTCACGTCCTCTGAAGGTCTTCATTACCTTTGTCAGAAACTCTGAGCTTGTGGCTCACCCACAATTCCCCAAGGGCCTTTGGTAATGACCTTATTCTAGATAGATAGATAGATAGATAGATAGATAGAATTGAATTATAATATAAAAGGGAAGAAGAAGGGTGCAAGAAATAAAACTAGAATCAGACATAGTAAGGTAATTATGCTTTTACTGAAGCCACACTGTGTAAAATTCACTGGCTTCATTTTAGAAATATCCACAATGTCATCCTCAATATGAGTGAGTGCCCATTTCCTGCTGAGCTCCAAACCTATGGATTATTATTTATTAAACTGACCAAGTCTTTGAGTCCCGGGAGGCCATATTTCCTGCATGATTGTACAATATCTGCACGGAGGTGTAGGCATTCCTTTTATGCTCAGTGACAAAATCAGCTAATGGATTGTTCCACATTGCATATGATCTAATTTATTCCGTGATTGACCATAAATCACATCAAGCCCAATATGAGACCCGGCTTTTAAGAATTACACCGAGGAGCAACTGTGCTGTGCAATGTCTCGGCTGTTCAACATTTCTTCTCAGTAGTTTCTAAACAAACTATGGTTAGCATATGTTAGATTAAATATCCCTATGATGATGTTAGATGTAAGTGTTCCTTTAAAAGGATAGTTTGTCCAGAATTTCAAGTTGCCATCATTTATTCATGTTCTTCATACAAGTTATGGCTTTAGAAGATTTGGAATATAGCACATGAGTGTATGAGTCACATGAACCACTTTTATGATTCTCTTATGGTGCTTTTTATATCTTGAAGCTTGACAGCCCCAGTCCTCATTCATTACAATAAAAAAGTAGCCAGAATATCCTTAAATAACACAAGGGTGAATAAATTATAGCAAAAATCTTAATTATTGGGTGAACTATTCCATTAACTCCTATAATACAGAATTTTTTTTGGCCAAAATATTTTAAATAAATGCTACATACAGCCATGGGCAAAAATTTTGAGAATGACACAAATATTAATTTTTCACAAAGTCTGCTGCCTCAGTATTATGTTTAAGGCAATTAACATATACTCCAAAATGTTACGGAGAGTGATCAGATGAATTACAATTAATTGCAAACTGCCTCTTCGCCATGAAAATGAACTTAATAAGAAAGTCCAGCAAGCGCCATGACAGTCTCCTAAAGTTGATCCAGCTGCAGGATTGGGGCACCACCAGTGCAGAGCTTGCTCAGGAATGGCAGCAGGCAGGTGTGAGTGCATCTGCACACACAGTGAGGCCAAGACTTTTGGAGGATGGCCTGGTGTCAAGAAGGGCAGCAAAGAACCCACTTATCTCCAGGAAAAATATCAGGGACAGACTGATATTCTCCAAAAGGTACAGGGATTGGATTGCTGAGGACTGGGCTTCAGTCATTTTCTCTGATGAATCCAGTTTCCGAATGTTTGGGGCAACTATCACACTTTAGATATAAACAGAAATTATATATCACTTGAAAACTTAAAATCTCAAAATTCATGTTGAAACCCATTTTAAAATCAAACACTGCATTACCAAGAAAATGGTACATCAAAATCATGTTACAAAATGTTTTCAGTCATGAATTATAAACATTTTGGTTTGGATCATTCACTTTCAAGTCTGTGTTAAAAAATGTGAGTGACAGTTAAAAGGTTAATCTCATTAATCTCAAATACTGAGTCTTTGCATAAACTTATTGTAATTGTCAATAAAAGCCTTTGACACTTATGAAATTCTTGTAATTATACTTCAGAATACCATAGTATCATCTAACAAAAAGATATTAAAAAAACTGAAGCCGAAGACTAATTACTAACGAAAATTAGTATTTGTGTTATTCTCAAAACTTTTGGCCATGACTGTATTCTGTATGTTATAAACAGCCTATAAATGGGCCTAAGGAAATATATTTTTTGTACACTGATTTTTTTATTTATTTTTTAAATGCCAAAAGATTTTATAAAGTGTAATTCAATGAGCAAGAAACTATATTTGCAATCTTAAAATATTCTATAAAATAGAATCTAAATATATTTGGGTTTAAAGCAAAAAGTATTTTCTTAAACATATTTTGGAAAATAAAAATATATTTAGTAAATAAAACTTACAGAATATATATGTAAATATATATTTTAAAATATTTTAAATATACCTACAAAAATACTATTTTTTGCCATATGGACTCATATTAAGTATGTGTATGAAATTTTATTTTATTTGTTTTCCTTTGACATCCCCGAGACATTTTTAGGAGAACATGGCTATATTCCTATGAGTTATCACAGAGGAATCCCTAAGTAAATAAAACCTGCCTAGAGTGAAATGGGACAATACCTTTGCATTGTCATCCAGTGACTGTGCCAAATCCAAGTGAGCTTTAACATCAGAAGCGTGAGGTATTTGTTTTGGGATGGCATGGATTAACCATGTCAGTGCAGGCCTCCGCTAGCTCTGGATGCTAATGTGCTCAGCTACTTCTATGCTGTGAGTCATTGCTTTGAGGACTAGCGAAAGAAGAGCTGTGTGACTGTCTCCTTTAGTTGTTCTGTTTCTCTCTTTGCAGATGTCGGCTCCTGCACAGACCCAGCAGCCACCCATAGCCTTTAAGGCCTAACCTTTGACCTCTAATTTCTCACTTTACGGTATATAACAGGTCGAAAACACTTACAGGGTTACCAAATGTCTTCCTTGACTCTTTAGGAACACCAGAGAAATTATTAAAACACATGTAACAAACGGTTATAGTTTTTCACTCTTAATGGAATAGTTCACCCAAAAGGGAAAATGTATGTGTAAATGTACTCACCCTCAGATCATCCAAGATGTAGATGAGTTTGTTTCTTCACTGGAATAGATTTGTATTGCATCACTTGCTCATAAGTGGATCCTTCATCAGAATGAGCGTTCAAACAACCGACAAAAACATAACATGACTCAAGTTCATCAACTGAAGTCTTGTGAAAAGTAAAAAGCTGCATGTTTGTAACAAACAAATCCATCATTTTTAACTTCAAACCACTGCTTCTGGCTAAAATATGAATCCTCTATCCATAATATTTTCAGTGACCACTGCCAATGGGATGTGGTTGAGTCCAGTGATTTGATAAGATTATGTAAATTAGCAATGCAATGACTACCAATAGGAGTTGAGACACTGGCGCACACGTGTCTCTTGTGGGATACTGTAGTGAAGTGTCAGAAAGATGCAGTGCTACGGTAAGCATTTAATTATGGTAAAAAATGATGCATAGAAAACTGTCAAAAATTGTCAACAGCTTGATTTATGCATTGATAATGATGATGAATTATGCACGAATGCAATTTATATACAAACACTTTCCCCTCCAGGATGTTCATTTTTAGCAGTAAGAAAACTGATTTCTTGTCAAAATAGTTAGACATCCAATTTATGGCGAGATTTTCTAAAGCTACGGCCAGTTACGATAATATTAGGACATCTAGCAACATGAAACCAGCGAACAACTATATAAGCGATAAGTGTAAGTGAGGCATGGAACAATATAAACAACCGACCAAGGAATTCAGAGCCAGCCTTGGCTAACTGAGAACAAAAAAGACAACTGACAAAGAAAACAAAACACGTTTAATTGGCTCATTGTTGGAAAAATATACTTTCAGTTACAATATATCCATTGTCATATGTGCTGTGGTTTAGCATACATCCCCTCAGTGGATGTTGGCAGCTCTGAACGGTGTTTGTTTCAGACATCTCAGAGGTCGCTGGCAATGTGTTAAGTCCGTTAAGATTCGCGCCACAGAAGGTCATGAACCCTGCTTGCTCTCAGGAGCCTGTCACAAGGCCATAACTGTATCATTAGCTGCACTGATCATCCAAAGGCAACTTGGCTACTTCCCCATTTAAGGGTCTTAGAATATCACTAAGGGCTTGGAGGAGATGAGGAACGAGCCTTAAAGTCTCAAGCAACATTAACAGATGGTTATTTCCAGGGCTGGGATGCTGCAGTTCTGAAGTCAAGGGAGTAGAGGACGGAGGCCAGGGCAGCGTACAGGTGAGTGGTGTTGAAGCACAGGCTGTACACTGGGCTGCTGGTGGTGGGTGCCAGCTGGAACATCTGTCAACCAATCATTACAAATATGAATATTACTAAAATAAAATACCAAATGAAAAAAAAAGGGGAAACATGCTCACAGTTACCTGTAAACAGCGAGTTTGTCGTTTGTCCCAAAGGCGGACTACTCCGTAGTACGATGAACCACTGGCAATCATGTGATTATTGTCTGTCTTTATACAGTAAAGAGTGCTGTCATGAGGCTCCTCCCACTCCATCACACATTTCCTGTTAGAAAGGGAAATCACATTGATCAGCTGCTACAAATATATTCTACAAATACATTGCTTTATAGGGTAGTTCAAATAATAACGTCCTTAAGTTGACCACATTATTAAATATGCAGAAGTGCACGTGATTTAAGAGCTACAACAGAAGAGAGCATTTACAGAGAACGATGACTTAAACTGTGGTCTGATCTTCACACAAAGCTTTTGAAAGGACTACCCTTTATAATGCTTTGTTTTTTTGGAGCTTGACACTCCCAAAAGCTGCATGACATTCTTCAAAATATCTTCTTTTAGTGCTCAACAGAAGAAAACCGTTATTTTAGTATCAGTGAGATACTGTTACAGTTTTTTTTATCGTACTTTCTTTTTTTTCTTTTCTATTTTCATTTTAATTTTAAAGATATAGTTTTAGTTTTGTTTTAGTCAATTTTATAGGTGTTCTTTTTTTGTATATGCTTATATAGTTTTTATCCATTTTTATTTTATTTTTTAGTTAAGTTAAGTCAACTTAAATGAAAACAAGAAATGTTGCTTTGGCAGTTAGCTGAAAAAAGTTTATTTATTTACATTTTATTTATTTCAAGTAACAGAATATGTTTTGTGGTTTTAGTTTTAGTGTATTACTATAATAACACTGGAAGAACGAAAGTCATACTGGTTTGGAATGGGGGTGAGTAAATCTTGTAAAAATGTTCATTTTAGGGTTGAACTGTCCTTTTAAAGAACAATGGGTTATTCATGTTCCCTTATAATTACAGCTAGGATTATCATCATGGACATCACACACAAACATTTTTTAACTGAAATGAACATATAATGTACAGCTATGCATATTTAGACAAGTTCTGAAGTACTGAAGTCCATAGTTACACCACAACTCCAGCCATTGTCACTCTATATTAGACCGGTCTTAAAGCAGAGGGCCAAAGCCACCATGGCTAGCTCTCTCTGCGCGGCTTAAGGGCGAGTGTCTTATTTGTGCTGGCAGGCCACAAGGCTGAAACCTCATCCCTTGTTTACGGAAAGGGGCTTTCTTGTTTTAGAGCAGGTCGAGAAAAAAGAAGGAAGGACAGGGCAAGTGTCTGCGCGTGTGCTGAGCCAATAGAGATCAATTCTCCATTAATGGTGTTATGAATAAATCATGGAGAGGGAGTGTGGCTGGGCCGTGTGGCAGACAGCAGGGCAGCAGAAGCATGTGGGAGATGTCTGGATTGCATCTTGTACACACACATGCGCTCACACAGAGGAACAAAAACCTTAAAATGGGCTGGGTCATTCCTCTTACACAGAAACATTTCATCATATACAATCAACAATTCAGTTTAATACACTATCAGGAAAAAGTGCAAAATGTTACCTTTAGAGGAACAACAGCCTATCACTTGGGGAAAACCATTAAAGGGACATCTTTGTACCGGTTCCACCCATAAAAGGTGCATATTAGTACCTTAATATGTACCCTTAAGTACGTACAATATAGGGGTAAATAAAGATGGCCTTTTTCAGGGAAGTGACCCACTGACAAAAGGTTGCATCTCTTAAGGTACAATTGTTGCACATTTTTGTGAGAGTGTAACTTGAATTTAAAATGAGTTATTAAAAATGAATAAGCTAGCATTAAGTATTAGCAATTAATTTTATAAATGTAATATTTTATGACGTTTGCTCGTTTGTTTCATTTAAAAACATTCCATTATGTTTGATAAAAGCACAGAAATTAGTATGACAATAGGAAAATTTACAGTTACAGCTCTTTACTGTATGTACTCTATATATTTTATTACCATCTCTTTATTTCCATCATGTTAGGAATCCTGTTCATTTTCTTATGTATATACATATGTATATAATATAGAATATTATATTAAAGAAAAAATAAGAAGTAACCTAATGTATTAAATATTAGGTATCTTTATTGGAGTTTAAGCATTAAAAAAATTGAAAAGTTTTTGCTTAAACTAATCTGTCATTTTACATCTCCTATTTTTAACCCCTTGTATATGCAAGGTGCTGAGCAATCAAATTCAGTTGAAGAGACGTGCACACATCCTCCTCAATAATTCAAAATTAATCTATTAATTAGTTTCACACACTAACCCATCAAGTACAGTTTACTCTACAAGGGAATTAAAGTGCACTCTTTTTATAGAAGATGACGACTTTCAGATGACTAACCGCTTTGAATCAAGACGTACCACATATTGAGTCCTGACTGGTCTTACTGTGAATTATTGATATCTTAAGAGGGGACATTTGCCCCTCCCCAAACTCTCCAGGGCCCTCTTTCAATCACCTCTGATTTGTGTTACTTGACTGCCCATATGCGAATGTGAGGATCCCCCCTCCCCAAAGCCCTACATAGAGCCCCAGTTCACCCCACAAGCGGCTCACTCATTCCCAGCACCCGCCCCGTTGTCCTGGAGACACGCCGCACCGCGCCACATCAATATGGCCACCAACCGGTGGGGACTTGGGTGGGTGAGAGTCCCGCCGCAAGAGCCTCTCTCGACGAGGGGGTCCTTTTCAATCTCTCAGAGGAACAATTGTGTCCACAGACCCAAGAGGAGGCTCAAGTCTGGCTTCTTTTTTATCTAAACGGTACTCTATGCACAGGAGGGCTTATTAGATTAACAGAGAACACTAATCTTCTTCACAGGCTCTCCGAGACGTACCGGCTAACTTTATTAGTCCCAGTAGACAAGGCCAAATCTGCTGACAGCAAAGGTCAATGTAAGAACTAAGGCTAATTTAACACGAATCGTAATGGCGAGGCGCTGCAGGTTCCCAGAACGGGGCAGTACCTGGAGCAGACGCGCAAATCCCAATAGCGGATGAAAGTGTCGTATCCACAGGTGAGGAGCTGGAAGGGAGACTCGTAGACGATGTCCAACACACCTGCACCACGGCGGAACTCTGTGCCAAGACACGACACCAGGTGACACCTGGGAGAAAGAGATAAGAGAAGAAGCTTGCAGATTATACCCTGTCAAACGTCATTGAGGAAGATAATCACATTAATAAAAAAACAGACCACAACTTAAAAAGCAGGCGAGACGGTATTACGCAAACTTGCTGGAGGCCAAGCATTCCAGAGAGCGACTGGACAAGTGAGGTCACCTGCATCTTATCGTCTGAGTATCAGTTTTATTAAAGCGATTTAGTTACTGGCAACTCATAAAACAGGTTGTGTTTACTTGTTGAGATTGGAACATCTCCCAGTCTTCACGTCTCGGAGTAAATAAGGATCTAATTTCAAACCAAACGCCTTCATTTGCTCGCTTAATCTCTTATTACCATCAAATCCCGCCATACTTGCATGTTTCCAATGTCCAAGGACCACACAAAAGCTAAATTAAGTCTTAGGATGAGGAGATAAAAAGTAAACACCTTTCTGACTTTGAATGGGCTGCTAAAGCAGCTTAGTTTGGCCATAAGGTACGTTCCCAGATCCGAGAGGAGTGGAAGAAAGGAGACGGAGGGTAGAAGTGGGGGGTGCTGGGACTAGCACCACGCTCCTATGATCACAGACCCAACGGGTCCACGGCGCCCTTCACCCCCACCCGTGCCGCAGAGGCCAGATTATTGTAGAATCACAATTTCTTTGTTGCTGTTTAATTCCCTCCATGACCGTGACTGTGTGCGACTTGTGGACCTTTGATACCTGGTCCCTAGCAACCATTTAGGGGAGCCCAATGGCCATAGCAACCACCCCCCACGTTCGAGGTCTCCTGTGAGCTTGTTCACCGAGGGCAGACTGGTAATCCCCAACCTTCGCTCTGGGGGAGACAAGGGGGGTCTTTCTTAGACACAGGCTCTTTAAGAGATAGTCTCGCAGAACCAAAGGCCAAGACCCTGGTGGGCCTAAAGACAAACTCTTGTAGCGCCTCGGGCATCTGCATACCCATCATTTACCCCTTGCTGCTAAAATAACACGCTGGCAACAACTTGAACTGATGACAGTGCTGAACAATGGCAACAATCAATTAAATGATGCAAAACATTTGTTTGCAAAACATGCAATTAGCATCAGATTTTTCTTTTTTAAGTGCTTTAGGTCAGAAGAGAGAGAGAGAAAGAGAGAGAGAGAGATCTTCCAGCGTCTGCCTGGGACGCTCTGCAAATGTCATAGCGCAAAGTGAGAAAAACAAGCATCGTAAAAGAAGTCCTCACATCTGTGCTCTGATTTTAAAGCCAGTAATAGCACTGTTCCAAGTACAACAGCAAACACCCAGGATTCTTAAATTGTTAGGTCACAGGTTTTTTATGTGTCCCATGTTTTTTCTCTCCCATTTTAGAGAGAACCTGTGAAGATTACAGGATGGAGGATAACCATATAATCTTTTAAATTACTGCATCTGCATGGCAGGCAACCTTGTTCTTCCAGCGTCTGATCTGTTTGGGAACATGTGGCAAGACTCTCCCTTCTCCAAACGTCGTCTGATCACAGTTGGTTCGACAAGAGCTTCTGATTGAGTGAAAAAAGGTTCAAGGGCTGCTAAGAAAAAAAACGATCTTCGATTTTAACTCAGAGTACAGAAGTCATTTAGCTGAGTGATGGCACGTGTTTTATTAAAGTCAGCAGGTGTAATGGACAGATTAATTAAGACATGAGCGCAACCGTCCCAGTGGAGTAATACATACAGTGTGTCCGCCAGCATTCGGGGTTCAAAGGTTGCCAAACAAAGGTGGTTTGCCTTCTCCTCTAAGCAAGCAAAACTAGAAATTACGTAACAATAAGTGGGGCCCTACTGTGGCTTTTTTCGCAGCTCTTGCCGAAGCAGACGTCTAATGTTCAGACATGTGGAAGCTTAGAGGTCACTAACAGACTTGTCAGGGGCAACTGTGATATTTGCAATCTGCTAAAGTGATTACATAAACAATGCAGCCACCAAATATGGACAGAAAAACTAGAGGGAAAAAGCTTTATTTTCTACATCCTTTTAAAGCGTTCCTCAAAGAGCAACTGACCTCAACCTAATCCTCTTTGACCCCTGGATATGTTTAAGCTCAAGCAAAAACAGCACCCAATACTTGCAATATTCATCCACACACCCATACAGAATCTGTAGCTTTTCTGCACTGATTTTACCAGAAAATCTGCAGAAAATCTCAATTAATTGAAATATAGCAAAATGCATTAGCAAAAATAAAAAAAAACTCATAGTGGGCTTTAAAAAGTAGAATGACATGATATTGAATAAATCAGATTATAGATTAAATACACATTTTAATAAATTATTAACCAAAATAAAATGTAATGCATATCTCTGGTCTTCTGCAATTGCGGTTTCATATAAAATATATTTATAATGTATATTTGGAGTCTTTATAGAAGCAAAATATTAAAAAAGGCTTTTAAACGTTCCTTTTTGCCAAAGGTCCACCGACTACTTAACACAGTTAAAAATCATTTGTTTAAAAACTAACATACTTTCCAACAGCCCTAAAGACAGTTGCAAATAAAGGTCCTCCCTTTTTATGTTCTGATATTGCTTGGGAGTTTTTAAATCCCTATTCTGCACTATAAAGAATGGCTTGTGTTCGTAATTAGTTATGAGTTATGGTCTCAGGGCCATCAAGAAAAATGGTGGGGCCGGCCTCCTTAACAGTCCTCTGTCTCTGTTTGACCATTTGGGCCACACACACACACTTTATGAAAGGGAACTTTAATGAATTGATGGATTTTGAAAAAGGGCAATGCTGAAGACATTTCTTTGGGTGTTAGATCCACAGGAAAAGGTCATTTTGAGCTAACGCTCTTGTAAGGTTAAGTGTAGAGGGTAAACTGGCACAGGGAAGCTATGGGAAACAGTCAGCACCCTGAAAGGATGTGAGACAGGTACATAAAGAGCCCTGCTGAGGTTTTCAGGGCCTAAAACAAACAGAAATCGCATTGCGCCGTCTGCATGTCAGCCAATTTAGCCCACAGTCGAAATAACCACCAGCAAAGAGAAGAAAAAAAAAAAACAATGACATGGAATAGGACAATGGAGACTTTTAAATGTCACACACGTTCTCTTAAAAACAATGAGATTGCAATTTGTATAACACAGCTCTTGGTAGGATCCAGGCATTTAAACCTTTTCTTTGAGGGAAAAAATGTCAAGAATTTCTACCCAATTGTGAGATTCTTTGATGACAAGAGCCCCATGAAACTCAGGGGTCCCTTTAAAGCACCACTTGTGTGTCCCTGACTCTGGCTGATCATAGACTTTTTTTTTTTTTAAAGAGGAGAAAGACATTAAAGAAAGAACATAATTGCCATGTCGAGGGCACAGTCAGAAATTCTGTGAAGCTGGAAATGTTTACGATTTCTTTAAAACGAAAGTTTAATTAAAAGTTGGCACAGACAAACTAATGCATATTCAAGGTCTAAATTAAACTTTTTGTTACATAAAATTTAGCCATTCATTTGTCTCACCAATCCTGAAGCTTTTCGTTGCTTGATATTTATAAAGAACTGAAAAAAAGAAATTTACCTTATAACTAGCATTTGGAGCTTTGATCAATTTTGCACCCTTTGCATACTAAAAAGTATATATCACTTAATAAATTTACATTAAAGCAATATTGCAATCCATTTTGGCGAAACAATAAAATGTCTGCTTGTTTGGTGTCTGTGGATTGTCTGTCTTCATCCTGATGATTATCAAGTATCTTTTCAAGTGCTTGACATCATAGAAGACAATATGCTACTAGAGTGCTGGCTAACAGTTGTGAAATCTCAATGTCCCTCATACTCAAACTCTCTTCTTTACATCCCTTATAATGCTGTAATTAGTTCAAGCAGCCGGTCAGCTGGTACTGTGAGACATGAGGGTCTGAGTGATCTTGGCCTGTACACGTCCTCTCTATTATTCCTCCATTCAGTCAAGGCCCTGCTAAAAAAAAAACAAAAAAAACACCCAATCTTTCAAGAACATGGTAAAAAATGTCATCGGCTCTCGCCAGTTGAACTTTAAAGTAGCCAAAAAAACATCAGGAATTCTCTCTCTCTTAGGTTATGTGGTGTTTGAAAAATAATTTCAGTTTTTTTTTAACACTAACTAAATTTACACGTGACAACACGTAGTTTTGTGCTGAACATAAAACAAATCTTGACATTACAGAGTACAGTTAACACTGTTGTGGCAAACAGGTTGGATGTTTGTTCTGATGTCGTCTATGATTGAAGTAAATGTAAGCGCTCTAATGTGTCTGATGTTTGTGCTGGTCGTCTAAAGGTTATGCTGGTGGCCCGTCTGGGAAATGTTAAAAAGGGAGACATAGGAACACACACACATACACACAGCCCCCATTCCCTGTCACCCCCAGCCCCTCCACTCATCAGTCGGTTTCTCAGCCCCCTGTGACTGGAGGCTTTGTGCTCCTCACACAAGGTGCACCTGATTACTAGACGGGAACACATTATGGCAGGATACAACTGACTCTAGTGCAGCTACACAAAGACAGGAGGAAAGACAACACGACTCACTCCAGGACAGGTCACTGAACGCTCCTGAGACACTTAACACTCAGGTAGTGCTCTAAAATGCACCTATTTTGCACATTAAACTTATCCAATAATGTGTGACAAAAAATCCACTGAAACTTCTTTTTTTGCAAGCAAAATTAAATGTAATAAAATATTAACTGAAGCATATATATATATATATATATATATACAGTACAGACCAAAAGTTTGGACACACCTTCTCATTCAAAGAGTTTTCTTTATTTTCATGACTATGAAAATTGTAGAGTCACACTGAAGGCATCAAAACTATGAATTAACACATGTGGAATTATATATGGAATTATATACATAACAAAAAAGTGTGAAACAACTGAAAATATGTCATATTCTAGGTTCTTCAAAATAGCCACCTTTTGCTTTGATTACTGCTTTGCACACTCTTGGCATTCTCTTGATGAGCTTCAAGAGGTAGTCACCTGAAATGGTCTTCCAACAGTCTTGAAGGAGTTCCCCGAGAGATGCTTAGCACTTGTTGGCCATTTTGCCTTCACTCTGCGGTCCAGCTCACCCCTAAACCATCTCGATTGGGTTCAGGTCCGGTGACTGTGGAGGCTAGGTCATCTGGCGCAGCACCCCATCACTCTCCTTCTTGGTCAAATAGCCCTTGATGCCTTCAGTGAGACTCTACAATTTTCATAGTCATGAAAATAAAGAAAACTCTTTGAATGAGAAGGTGTGTCCAAACTTTTGGTCTGTACTGTATATATATATATATATATATATATATTATAGATAGTATATACACAAATTTTGGGATCTAGAATTTTTATGTTTTTATTTTTAAGAAGTCTAATAATATTTCATAGTATAACTGTTTTTACTGTATTTGTTTTTCAAAAAACAATGGTAAAAGTAGCTATTATACTAATATTATTACAGTTCGGGGGCAGTCTGATTTTTTTGAATGATTTTTTTTTTTTTTTATGCATGAAATTATTTAGGCATTTACAATTTTACAAAATATTTCTATTCATCAAAGACCCCTTCAAGAAGTGTAACACTGTTTTCCCACAAAAATATAAGACAGCACAATCCTTTCCAATAATGTTAGATTTTTTCTTGACCACCAAATTAGCATATTAGAAGCATCATGTGACACTGAAGACTGAAGTTATGACTGCTGAAAATTCTAATGACATTTTAAAACATACTGAAATAGAGAAGTTGTTTTAAATTGTAATAATATACAGTTACTACAGTTTAAATAAATGCAGCCTTGGCGAGCATATAGGGACTTTCAAAATCATAAATAAATCTCACCAAGCCCAAACGTATATTCCATTTCTGAAAAACTGCTGTGTGTTACATCAAAGCAACATACTCTTGCCTGTTCACTGACTGTCACACCTCTGTGTAACCTTAATTGGTTCCTAGTTTAACAGGGTTGTAGTGAGTCTAACTTGATTCAACGGCCTGTATACCTGTGCGTACTTCTGCATTCTGATACCGGGCCAGCCCACGTGTCCATCAAGCTGACACTGGCTACCCGCGCTTCACAGATCAAACGCAGCCACATTGGTGGAACACATTAATCTTGTGTTCCGGTGTTCCAAAGAACATGTGATTCCCAGGGAAATTTGTCTGGAATCGCCTCTACTCCTTCTCCGCAATTTTTCCCATCTCAAATTTCCTTGTCATTTGGTGCCGGAACTCACGGCACCCCCTCCCCAACCAACACCACCTCTTTTACTTTCCTTAGACTGACAACATGCAAGCAGGCTGAATTCAGCAGGTAAAGCTGGGGAATTACGGAAACCAGTCAGGTTGTATCAGGTTTAAGCCTGGCCTTTCATGACAGGAATTTTTAAGTCAGCTTTGAACTTCCCAAAGAGAAAAGACTCAGTTGAAGGGATAATGGAGCAGCTTCCATCATCATAATAAGGTTCTACTTTCACTTTGTGTGAAATGAACAGTTTCAAATAGTAACACATTAGAATTCAAACATTTTGAACTTTATACATGTAGAAACCACATTTAACTGATTGTTGCTATGAAAGCCTGTGCATCTAAGCATAACTAAGATCTAACTTAATATCTAATGGTAATTTCGATATGAAGAGGAAAACACTTAATTTTATGGCTATCAATTGATACATAACACGTAATTCAAATTAGTTACTTAAAATAATAACGATAATGATATTTATATTTTTTAACTTGGCACAGTGTCTTAAAAGATGTAAAAACTACACAATCTGCTGACAAAACAAAAATGCATTACAACAATCAAAAAAAACCAAAAAAAAACCCAGAGCATATGGAACATGTTCAAGCAACGGGTTCTATAGAGCAAAGAAATATTACTACAAATTAATTCTGAAATATTTAAATACCTTTCTGTGTCCCAGATTCGAAGAGGAGCAAAATTCTCACAGCAGGCTGTTCCTGTCACAAAATTGCTGGAAAGATATAAAGATCGTTAGCAATAATTGCAAAATAACGATACTTTGTATTTATTATTATTAATACACCTTTACAAAATCTATACAAATCTGTGATTAAGAGTCTTCAGTGCCTTCTAGAACATTTTCTCAAATAATCTATGTTCCAGCATTTAATGCCTTTAGCATTTAAATAGTGAGCAGGTGACGTAACAGTGGAGTATTATTTTGGCTCCTGGAGAGAATACGCACAGTGCATTAAAAACAAATTTTGAAAAGCGAATGGAGCGCAGCGAGGTGTAAAGTGTGGCTGAAGGGTATGTTGAGACAGCGGATTTGTTCACAGATGTGTTTTCATTCACGAGACATCTGGGAGAAAAACGTGGTGAAAAAAGAAAAAGAAACAAAAACACTCAGATGCCCCCTTTTTAGTTGGGTGACAGGTTGAAATTAGTCGTGCAGGTATGGGTGGGCGCAGCAGTTTTGACCTGCGTGATAGTCGGGGATTAGAGCCCTCCTGGACAGCTTGGATTGGCAGGCGATGCTCAAGGCTCTCCTGCTCCCTGCATTGTGTTCGGAGGTGAGCTGAACAATAGGGCCTCACACTAGTGAACACACAGGAATGCGCCTTTTTTTAGCACTCAGGTATTCCTACAATGCCCTGCTGGGATGGTCTCTTTCATTGATAGAATGCTTTCTCAGTCTCTGTGCCAACTATATAAAGTGTGTGTGGCGTCAACGTGCCTCGCAGCGAATGCTTACTGACGCACCACGCAAGAGGCACGTAAAACAACACGAATCACAAAGCATCTCCCTCTCTCACATACTTTCATACCTCTAGAGAAAACCCAGAGAAAGAGCAGGGGGCTCTATGCCCTCCCACTAACATCAACCAAAGAAACGGGCTTCACAATGGAATACCAGTGTGACCTCAAATTAACAACCAGCCTGTGTGAATAAGCTCTGTAGCGCCTGGTGTCCAACTCCAAACCCCCAGCACAAAAACAGAGGGACAGTGACCCTTCATCTCGCTCGCACACAAACACACATACAACATACAGAGAGCCTTTCACACCAAGCATGATAACCATAATGATAAACACTGTTATTCTTTCAAATGTAGAAAGATTTTAGAACTGAGTCCATACAACAACTACAATGATGGAACGATATTGCTGGAATCACTTCAGAACGATTTTTCCATCTGATAAGTGATAAAAACATTGATAGCCAATCAGAAATCACTAGGGTTATGCTGATAAGACGATAGTATTGTGTGTATGAGATATCACCTGATGCTAATGCCTTTGACGATAACAAGACAATGATTATTATTATTATTAGGCTAGTATTATTATCTAATTAATATAAGGTCCATTGTTTGTTTTTTGTTATTGTTTTTTTTACAGTGTTGCGCGTTTTAACCAATCACACGATTCTGTTAAATTCATGAATGCAATGGCCAATCAGAGGTGATTCAGATTAGTCATTGCTGAAACACCAGAGCCTTGTTCAGTGTGCGTGCTCGCGGACTGAATTCTGCTTTCTCAGGAATTCTCTCGTAATAAACTACATGCAATGTAAGTATAAGAGATTCACTGATCTTAAATTCTAACATAAAGTGCATACACTTGTGCTAGAATTAAGTCAGTGATGATATTCTTTGCTCGTTTTCTGTAGCTGCTGTTTGAATAGCTGATGAAATGCAAGTATTAAAATTAGCAACTTACAATGTTTCTATTAAATTGGCATCATGTTAAACACAAATTCAGTCATATTTAACTATTTTAGAACATCCATACGCTACTTGACTAAAAAGATATGATGTGTAGGCTTCTTTTAGTTGTACCCTGGAGTTTGTTCACTATCTGTCTACAAAAATAAAAGTAAGTAAATAATTAAATACATTTGCACAATGATATGATTATAGAGCATGTTGCCCAACTAGAATGCACTCTTAACTTATGATAAAACTGCAGTGTGTGCTTAACATGTATTGGTGTTTTCAGTGAGAACAGGCCTTTAGATTTGAACGAAAAGGTGTGCTTGCTTTCAGAACATGAAATGAAAAAGGTACATGATAACGGTTAGAAATGGCAGATATGTGAGCAAAATGCAAAGCCATTTTTTATGTGAAAAAGGCGGAAAGAAAGAGAGTGTGCTACTAAAGTTGAGGGAACATGCGCTTTCGTCTGTGATGGCTTCAGTTGGTTTGTTCATTGAGGGCCCAAGCATATTGGCAAAGACAGCCATGGCAGCTGTCAACCCAGTTAGTGGTGGCCCATCAACCATATTCAGCTCGCCTGGCCAGTGCTGGCATTTTAATTACTGTTGGGTAAACTCATTTGCCCCAAAGAAGGCTGTGCACCCTAATAGAATATGCAGGCTGCCTGACCTTTGAACCCGTGTGACACAAGATACAATAGGGGCAAGGCCAAAGCTCTCTCTTCCAAGCCCTTATTACTCTCTATTACTTCAATTACTTATCCCTCAGTGAATCCGATTGTGAAAAAACACAAGGGAGGGAGCGAAAAGGAGAAAAATAGAAAACCACAATTAAATACATTTTTGTCTCCCAGACAAGTTCTGATTGATCTGAAAGGAACTCCTAGTGATATTATAGCTGTAAAAGGTCAAAGCCTCTCTCTCGCCTAATGTGCCTCCACCTTCCCTCGACCTTATGCCCCCCTCTAAACCAAAGAGCACAGACAATCTCCCTCCAAAGCCCCTGGCCCACGCTGCCCACCCCGAACCCCAACTCCTCTGCCTCAAAAAACCCCAGCACGCCTCAGGATCATTAGAACATGTCAGGGGTTCACTGCCAACACAACCATTTTGGTAACCTAATCAGCTGACATCATTATTCGAGGAACTGTGCAGCATGAAATTAGTGCCGGGGTCACACAAACTTTAATTCAGCCCCTGCTGGGAGAAGAACTCCACAGTAACAACATTGTTAGGGCCAAACCAACACAAGCAGCCACGTGTATTGGGTCAAGACCACCGCAAGCGCTTTTCATATCAAACCGCACTAATAACTGGAAATGTGCTGAGTGTACAATGGAGAAATAATGGGATAATTTTTGAAAGACAGAATTAAAATTATTGTTACATAATTTAGATTTTGCATATTTTTGTGTGTTTATTTGTATGTGGAATGCAAACTACGTGTAAACTTTTGTTCAGTGAGATTTTTTGAAAGAATTATAATTATTTAATTATTTATTTTGTATCATGGTTTGCACATACATATTAAACAGTGAAAACTGAAGTACACATTGATAATGATAATAAACGTTTCTTTATTAATTTAATTTAATAATTAATGAATGATTTCTAGAGGATCATGTAAACCTGAAGACTGGTGTAATGGCTTTTGGAAAATTGCAGGAATAAATTACATTTAGAATTATATTAAAAAAGAAAAAATACTTATTTTAAATTGAAATAATACGAAAATATTACTGTTTAAGTTCAAATAAATGAATTTTTGATGAGCATGAGAAACTTTCAAAAGCATTAAACAACCTTACGTCAGCGACGTCAAATTTTTGGAAAGGTAGTGTAAAAAAAAAGTAGTACACAGAAACGACAAAAACTAAAGTAAAAACTTTTCAGGTTTTCAGGATAAATTCATTCAAAATAGAGATGCCACTAACTGTATAAAAATATATTGATATTTTCAGCAGTATGACAGTTGTTCAGTTTTGTGTGTGATTATAAAATGCTATATGGCTTTCTATGTGTACACAGCTTTACATCAAAGCAAAATAAAGCAAACCTACTAGAAAAATAAGTCAAGTAGTCAAGCTGTGTGTGTTTTTTTTAACCAGCTAACTAACCAGCTGGTAGTTCAGCAGGTCAACCACTTAAACCAGCTTGGTCCAAAAAAAGACCTTTTAAAAAAAAAAAAAAAATCTAAACTGTAAAAAGTGGTGACCTTCAACTGTTACCTTAAATAGTGGTTTCTACTTGATTTAACATAATATAAATGTATCTTGTTGGTATACATTAATGCATTTAGGTGTTATATAATACCTTCTGCCATAAACCCACCTAATTTAAATGTTATAATTTTCTGTAAAAAATAAAAAAATAAAAAAAAAATAAAAAAAAATTCTAGTGCAAAGACTTTTAGTTTTAATTAGGAGACTCAAATACTGCCTTACAATTTTCTCTCTCAGCAGCAGGAAATCATTTTTAACAAATTGGTTATCACATCAATTTAATATCACAACTTCTATTACCATTTATCTAAAAAGTAACACAAAGAATGAAAAAAAGAAAGAATCAAATAATCCTAGATTTAAAATATGGCAGTTAAATTGTCATTAATTGTATAATGATTATAATAAATGAGTAAAATATTTTAAACACAGTGAAAAAAATCTATTGACCCCAAATGTATCTCAGCCTGTCCTAAAGGCCCATGGGTAAAGACAGGGTTCAAAGGGAGTTTAATCCCCCGTGCATCAGCCTTGCAGTGGATGTTGTTCATTTGTTATAGCTGACCCCTGGCTTTGTTCAAGGGGATGTTAGAGTGCTTTCATCTTAGTCCCTAAATATGTTTGAATTGAAAAGGGTTATGATGTATTTATATTGGCTGGAGGAACACAATAGACAGGGTCTTTCTCTTTCCCTCTCTGTGTCGACCCTCCAGCCCAGCTCCCCCAAGCCCCCCTCCCACCCCCCTGTTCAGCTCACACCCGAGTTCACAGACCTTTTGGCTTTCTGTTCATGTCCCCTGCATCTGAGGTCAGAGGAACATTCCATACACCACCTTTTGCTTAGCCGAGTGGAACAGCACCACATCAAATTAGAGCATAAAACACATACATACACACACACACACACACACACACACACACACACACACACACACACACACACACAAAGCCATGAGAAAGTCAGCAGCTAGTTTATGCAGACCTCTTCGCCTGCCACTAATTAAATCACACATTTATCAGGACATCAGATAATAAAAAATTACAGGGAGCCATAAAAGACTATTAAAATTAAACAATTAAGAGCCAAATATTGTTGACAAATTACGAAATAGTTAATAAACATAAAAAACTTTAAATATTATGGCTCCAATATGTCATTTACCTTAAAGCTTTTATAAATGTTGACACCAAGGATGTTAACTAGAACAATGACTACAAAGTTTTAAGAAGCATTCTAATTCCAAGATAATAGGAAAGATCACACCACAGATTTAACCATAACGACAAAGAAGAACAAAGTTGTTGGAACCATTTTTAAAAGATTTTTTTTTCCAGCTGATGAAGATAAAACATTGACAGACAATCAGAATCCATCGGACTTTAAAGAGCTCAAGAATTTGATGTATCAGATGATAAAAATGCAGCATATATTATAAAGATAACTATATTAGCATCTACACCAATGATAACATTCTGTTACTATATAGTACTATATACACACTACATACCGTATGCACACACTATACTATATAGTGTGTACATATGTAGTGTGTAAAGAGTACTATAGAGTAATAGAATATATAGTAAATTATTGATGCTTTTTTTGTTGCATTTCTGACCATTTCAGTTAAAGCCTGGAGCTCTATTTACGATGCCCTGGATCTGTGCCACTTGTGCTAGTACTGTTATTTTCATCTGAGGCTTACAGGTTGCATAGGAAATCGCATTCTGACACAAAACAGATTTAAAATTTTCACAGTCAACAAACGATATTTTAAGATAAATATGATCTCTTTTAGTACTGTGACAATGTATCTGAACTTTAATGGCACTCGTGCATTACACCAAAGCCACAGAGCTGAACTCCCCAGCTAACTTCTCAGCAAAAATGCTTTTTAGGGAATAACAAAAGTTTCCATCTCAAATGCGCCTGGGGAACACCTGTATGTGGCATGTGTGTAATGATCTGCTTGTGCAAAGCCTGCATACAAGGGGCATATTGACTGCAATTATTCGGGACACCACCTGCAGTCAGAGGCTATAGCTCCCATGCTGTGCTTTCAGTAGTAAGCGCCCTGTATTTAACGTGTGGGAACGCACATTCTGTCCGTTATCGCTTTATTGTTGCAGACTCTTTCTTTTCTTGCTCTCTTTCTTGTTTTTTCCCCTTTTTTAACTAATTGAATTCTTGACTCCTAAGACACGGCTCGCCCTCCCAGCCTTAAGAGAGAGAGAAGCTAAATGAATGACATGAATTTCACTCTTTTTTTCTCCTTCTCACTCTCTTTTTGCTTGAATGAGGTGGAGTAAAGGGGGGAAATTGGGGTGGGGTGAGCTTAGGGTGGTATAGAGGAGTACGTCTCGCTGTACTTTCATACTGAGGGTCATAGGTCACGCTCCCTCCGTTTGACAAAGTGGCATTTCGGGGGCGGTTTATCCAACAATCATTTTCTTTGGAAGATTTCAAAGGCAGCACCCCTGCAACATCTTTGTAGTTGTGCTTGACCAACTCTAAACAAAACAGGCCTCCCCAAAAAGAAGCCTTTCTCGCTTCTCCTCTGGGTTGCTTCTCTTTTTGAAGCTTGCACCCTGTGCCTTTTCATCCTCCCTGCCTAGACGCTGTGCGACTACTGGGTAGTGTGTACTGTGCTCTTTGAGGCAGCGAGGAGTACTTCTGTTCAACGTGACGTGGGCTATCCCATCATAACATACAAGAAGCACAAAATTATCAATATCTGCTATCTGTGTTTAGAGTCCCTGCATAAGACATTGATTAGCCATGTTCAAAAACTCCCTGGGTGATGAACAGACACAAATTTATGCGCAATTTGCACCGGCCAATGAGGACAAGTGCATTTGATCATCCAAGTGAGGCCTCTTCATCTAAACTTTAATTAAACAACGTCCGAAAAGCTAAACAAACATAATTCTCTCAAGATCAGTGAGATGAGCATGTGGTATTAACAAGACCAAATGACACATTTCAGGTTAACAATTACACTTTTTTTCTACTTTCTCTGCAACTGAAGTGCTGACATCAAACTAAAATCAGATGAACCTAAACCCCACTTTATATCAAACAAGCTTAATGAACTTACTGACAGACTCTGTGCTGCATGTCTGTGTGATATATGTAAGAGGGAGAGTAGCAGACGTACCTTACATATACTCTGGCTAGAGTTACCCAGGCCTGGATGGATTCTTCCAGTCTCAACAAGTCCCATCTTGTTGGGTAAAATCTGTCATGTCTGACACTACAGGAAACTATTTCTCACAAGAGGCACTCCCTACTAATTCTACATCTAGCGGTAAAAAGGGAACGACAAAGACTTGAAATGGGATGGGTCAGACAGATACAAGGAGTGAAGGACGGCAAGTCCAAAGGATAACAGATATTCAATGTCCAGTGCCTGCGATATTTAGGTGAAATAGTTTAGTAAACATACGTAAAAATAGTAATAAAGAGTCAAACAATACAATAAAAAAAGCAGCTGTTCAAAAGTTTGGGGTCAGTAGGCTTTTTAAATGTTTTTGAAAGTTTTAATGTTATGTTCATCAAGGCTATGTTAATTTGGTCAAAATATAATACTGTGCAATATTTTTTTTTTATATATATAGTAAAAATTGCACTTAAACTTAAAATTGCTCAATAACCACATAATATTTTTGTGGAAAGAACTATGTACAATATGTTTGCCATTGTATTGCCTTCATCTATTGCACTCAGATTTTATATATAAATATGAACATGAACATGAACTGACAGAATAAAGAATTAAAAAATGTTTAAACCCATAACACAGCTCTTGCTTATTCCTTAATCACACAGTTTGCTACGAAGTTATGAAAGACTCCTCTCCTCTGAGAGCCACATTACCGACTGTCATTCCAGGTCCTAAAACAGTGTCCTCAAAATAAAATGTATGCAAATCAGATGCTATTAGTAGCAATCAGGGCCTTTGCTCACACAGGAGCAGATGAATCAACATTTGGGGTGACAGTCTGAAGTCTGACATGGCAGACAAAGACTAGACTGAGATGGGGCTATTGGGGGGGGGGGGCAGTCAAGCTCACGGGTTACAGATCAAGAATCAGGAATCATTTGGGCTGCTGTGAATACCATTTTTTCCCTTCAACATGGCTGCTGCTGTCTCTTTGATATGAGATTGTAAATGAAATTCAGAGCAGAAGAGCAACCCCCTGGAGAGAAATGAGAACAATGCAGGGAGCCAGAGTGCCCATTACCTTCGCAATGGGAGAGGGGCCTTTTTTTTTGGAGTGGTCTCACAGTTAAGGCTGGGACCGCTAGCCATATGACACAATTTAGGGAATTTCAGAACTAGCGTTCACATTGCAACTTCAGCTGTGAAAGTCATGCAGTCACCATGGAGCTCTTCAAGTCTGCACAGGACCATCCACCGCTCGCACGCATTACGCTCTGATATAACTACGGAAAAACCTGAGAAGATGGATCAATATGAAAGAAATAAAATGCAGTGAAAATCCCAGGTGCCTAAAACTGTAAAAGCAATCTCAAGGGCCACTGGATACAGTTAGGATCAGTGACTGCTAAAAGAAAGACAACAGTCAGCCTTGGCATTTCGCTCCAGCCGGAATATCCCACTAACAGACCTTCAGATAACGTTCCTTGGAAAAAACGACGGCAAAAAGGGAGGGAGGGTTAAGAAACAGATTAGGAGGAAGGTTAGATTGAAAGAAATACAAATCAGAGCCTGAGCAAATGGTGGCGGGAAAAAAGAGAGAAGAGCTATATTTTCTTACACGGTTCTTTTGTTTTATACACAAGTGTGATTCTGCATTGGGTTGGAACAATACAGCCCCTAACACCTGAGTGTCAGAGGTGAGCATATGCACACTCTTTCAACATCTTTCTCTCTGTTCTTTCTCTTTTCTTTGTCCCTCACCCCTTCTCTTGGACCCGTTGCTCACTGCAGCGTCTCCTCACTTGCTCCTTGTCCTTTAGATACCTAAAGCGTGAAGCTGGAACAATTACATTTGCAACACAAGGGCTTCCTATCTATTTCTTCAGGTTTCCAAATTAAAACACACTGTGCAATCACTATTTTGAAACCCTCTCCGTCTCCTGTTGCAGGAGTGAAATCAGAACACACTCTCAATTAGGGGACATCTGTTGCTCTGTCTAACTGGTGGAGCCTGAACATACGAAACAGAAAATCTGTTGAATAATTGAATTTAATGTATATAATATAACTACATCTTAAAACATAAATTAATATTTTAAAAATATAAAATATGAAAAAAGCTAAATAATAATTATTGTAATAAATAATTACATTTCAATTCTGCTTTCTAAACACTGGTTAATAGTATGACATTTATCACAATTAATTTATTCTATTGATAGCTAAAAAGATACAGTGTCAACTTAATGAAAAGCAAGTACTTTCAAGAAGATAAACTACTGTTCAAATGTTTGAGGTCATAAGATCATAAGATGTCTTAATGTTTTTGAAAGAAGTCTAAAGATGTGACTAAAAATACAGCAAAAACTTTTATAAAATGTAATTTATTCCTGTGATGGCAAAGTAGAATTTTCACCCTCATTACTCCAGTCTTTAGTGTCACATAATCTTTATGGAAATCATTCTTCTAATATGCTTATTTGGTGTTGATTTGGTTATTATCAATGCTGAAAAATGGTTGTGCTGCTTAATATATATATATACAGTACAGACCAAAAGTCTGGAAACATTACTATTTTTAATGTTTTTGAAAGAAGTTTCTTTTGCTCATCAAGCCTGCATTTATTTGATCAAAAATACAGAAAAAACAGTAATATTGTGAAATATTATTACAACTTAAAATAATAGTTTTCTATTTGAATATACTTAAAAAAAATAATTTATTCCTGTGATGCAAAGCTGAATTTTCAGCATCATTACTCCAGCCTTCAGTGTCACATGTAACATCCAGTCTATCACATGATCCTTTAGAAATCATTCTAATATTCTGATTTATTATGAGTGTTGGAAACAGTTCTGCTGTCTAATATATTTGATGAATAAAAGGTTAAAAAGAACTGCATTTATTCACAATAAAAAAAAAATTCTAATAATAGATTTTCTTTACTATCACTTTTTATCAATTTAACACATCCTTGCTGAATAAAAGTATTGATTTTATTTAAAAAAAAGAAAAAAAAAATTACTGACCCCAAATTACTGACCAGTAGTGTATATTGTTATTACAAAATATGAATATTTTAAAAACATAGCTTTTTTTTTTTTACTTTTTATTCATCAAAGTATCCTAAAAAAGTATCACGTTCTGAAAAAATATTAAGCAGCAGAACTGTTTCCAACTTTGATAATGAATCATCATATTAGAATGATTTCTAAAGGATCATGTGATAATGATCCTAAAAATTCAGCTTTGCATCACAGAAATAAATCATAATTTAAAGTATAATAAATTTAAAAACAATTATTTTAAATTGTAATAATATTTTAACATTTAACATTTTTTTTCTGTATTTTTGATCAAATAAATGCAGGCTTGATGAGTAGAAGAAACCTCTTTCAAAAACATTAAAAATAGTAATGTTTCCAAACTTTTGGTCTGTACTGTATATATATATCAGGATTCTCTGATGAATAGAAAGTTCCAGAGAACATTTATTTATTTGAAATAGAAATCTTTGGTAACATTATAAATGTCTTTACTATCACTGTTGCTCAATTTAATGCATCATTGCTAAATAAAATAGTTCATTTCTTATGAATAGTAGTTTATTTACAAGATTTTTACAAACATTAAAATTTTCACACTATAAATAGATCATTATAGGTCAGTATAGGTTTGGTGCAAAGGCATCAAAAAGTATAAAAACTTTTTTTGTTTCAAGTCAAATTCTATTGACTTCTCCCACCGTCAATATGTGTAAAGATGTGTGGTCCATTATCTAGGTCCAGCAGTCTGTTTCAGAGGCCTGCTATTTCAGCCATCAAATTGGAGAATTAATGATGTGGATAATCGTCTCTTATTTTGAAACCTAAATTCTTGACTGAGGAGATGGGGCAGCGGGATTAATAACTCAACTGAGTGACTAAAACTGCATTGAACCATTGCATCTGCTCAAGTAGCAGTGGCTTTCTTCCACTACATGACAAAAGATGAGAACACAGCGGAGTCTTCGGTGTCTTTTAGTGTTTCCCAGCGCACAGTGTTTCCATTCCTTCAGCAGTGCTGTGAAGGTGCGTTTGACGGATCAGGGGCAGGTGGAGGCTCTGTCTGCGCTAGTGTTACGGCTTCATGTGCCTGCGTGTCATTAAGCGTGTGGGAGTATACATGGCCGAGCAATCAAAGGCAGTAAATGTAAAGGCAACTCCGCTTCACCATAATATCCTGCACGTTTTTTTCCTCTCTGTCTCCCTCTTCGCCTGTCTCACTCCATCCCACACTTGTTTAAACAGCTCATCACATTGGGAAACTTCCCAGATGTATTGAGGGAGAAACGGTTAACCAGTTGTAGACTGAAACAGCTCTTTAAAGTTTGGAACAATTTATCAACTGGACGGTTCAACACATTTCTATGTTTACAAAGTCAAGAAACACAAAGAAACATTCAATGATGTATCGCCACTGTCCTGGTGAAAGCTGAGAAGAGGGAAAAACATTGTAGGGTACATTTGATAGTTTTAGGCCCCAAAAAAGGGTCTTTTTCACATTATGAGAGGGCAAAATTCTGCTTTCTAAGCCTTTAGGGGCAGGGATCACAATCTTCTCCATCTGCATTTCAGAGGTGTGAACTAATTGACTTCAAAGCAATGGCATGGCAATAAAATGAAGAGTATGTATTAAAAAAGGGTCTAGCCACCTGCATTGGGTTGCCCTGTCTATGACCACTTCACCTCACGAGCCTAACAATGCCGCCCCCCCGCCCTTTTTTTAAACCCCTGATACATCCATTATTTGAAAGATGTCAGATTAACTTTGATGCAAGCTAAGGTTGATGTTCAGGTCTGTTGGTGATTCATATGGTGAGAAGAACAGTGAGTATGAAGTATGCAGCAGAATCAAACACATAATGTCCAACAAGTGAGACGGCCTGAAACTGAAATCACAGATACAGAAGGAATACAGTGTTCAAAGTTTCTATTTTCCTTAACAATCTGACAGAAAACCTGAATTGAATTATCAACAGTTTACAATCTTGTACAAGATGAGCTTTAACTCAAAGAAGATTGCCAAGTTGATTAGGATAATCGATGCATAAATATGTTTGTATTTGACCTAGAAATAGTGCAGAAGCATAAATAATGCCTATTTCGATTTTCATCCTAATGTGTCTGGTTTTAAATTATTCAAAATTCGACAACTTCCCGGCCTAGATTTCGAATCCCAGATTTTACATTTGGTCTCAGGCAGAAGGTTAAAAAATACACTTTTTAAATTATTTCAACCAATAATGAAAATTCTGTCATTATTAACTCACCCTTGTGTTGTTCTAAACTTGCATGACTTACTTTTTACTGTGGAACATAAAAGAAGATTGTGACGAGTGGGGCCGAGAGACGTGGGAACAGAACGAGGCCGGTGGAGTGATTGGAGATGAACAACACCTGTTCGACCCACCGGTCTCGAGTCCCACAGAGGAGATGGAAGGATATAAAACTGGAGCGATGACAGTGAAGGACGAGAGAGGACCAGGCCTGGGTTTTTAGTTTGTGTTTGCTTTTTATTTGTGCGCGACAGTCGTCCGCGAGGGGCTGTTGCGCTGTTTTGTGTTTATTTTGTTATTAAAGTCTTTATTTGATTGTCCGCCGGTTCCCGCCTCCTTCTTCCCGATGATTATGGAGTTTGTATATCGTTACAAAGATATTTTGAGACAAGGCTCAAAGCTGTTTGGTTACCAAGAGTATGTGTTCAACAGAAGCAAGTCATTCAGGTTTTGAATGATATGACTTTATCCAATATCGAAAATTAATCAAACACTGGAAGAAAGGAAAGGTCTTTGGTGGGCTATTTTGTAAGCATTACCAAGACCCTTAATCACAAAGACTAGACAGATCTCATGGCACAACTCAATCATGAGTAGAGACTTACCACACAGATGGACTGATGGCCACTGACCACACTCTGTCATAAGTAGGGATTGTGTGTAAGCACGTGCCAAATCGATCAGGAGCCAGAGCCCAAATCTAAAATTAAATTACAAACAGTACTAAAATCATGAGTCAGTTAGGCATCTACCAGCACTCCTGTTCAAAGGTTTAGGGTTAGTATGATTTTGTTTTAAATAAATAAAAATGTATTCAGCAGAAGTTTATTAAATTGATCAAAAATAAAAACTTTTATAGTGTTACAAAAGTATATTTCAAATAAATGCTGTTCTTCTGAACAAATTTTATTCATAAAAAATTTAGTTTTGCTATCACCACAACAAATTACATTTCAAAATATATTACAACGGAAATCGATTATTATAAATTGTAACAACCTTCCACAATATAATTTATCTCAATATCAAAAACAAAGCCTTAGTGAGTAATATAAAACACTTCTTTCAAAAAGAGTAAACAAATGTTTCATCTTTGAAGTATGAACTTTTGATGTCCAAATACCAAATAGACCTGCCAAACAGTAGCATAGAGTCACTCTAAATAACAGCTTAAAGACATCCTTAAATATAACTTGAATTTAAATAAATAATTAAGTAAGTGGGACTGAATTTGACTGGGTCCAAACTGACAGATTTAAAGATTTACTTCACACTGTTCCATACAAACTGCATCCTGTAACAAAATTATTCTATATACTGTACATGTCACCCTCAAATTCTACCGAAAGCCACACAGTGAGTGAAAAGAAACCAATGCAAGAAACCTAGTCATGGACATACATGTTCCACTACAATATTTACTTAAATGAAAACAGAAGAAAAACATAGAGTATGCAATCTCACCTTTGCAGTTTTGTCTCTGGAGCCACTGACTATCAAACCCCCTTTACAGTCAATGCAGTTCACCTCCTGATTGTGACCACAAAACCCCACAGAGTAATCACTTCCTCGGTCATGAACAATTATTTTACCGTCACTGAAAAATTAAAGAAGAGATGAAGAAATGAAAAAAAGACATTCAAGTAGAGAATTATAGCAAATAAACATCAATGGAATATAATTTTAAAAAGCAGCTCAGGATCGTATTTTAGGATTCCCTCACTGGTTGTTCCTGATTAATTATGACTCAAAAGTCTTAATGTTTTTCAATATATGCTATGATTTATTTTATATGATCTGTACTGTAATTCATGATTGTAAACAAAATATGAAAGTGAAGTGACATTCAGCCAAGTATGGTGACCCATACTCAGAATTTGTGCTCTGCATTTAACCCATCCGAAATGCACACACACAGAGCAGTGAACACACACACACACTGTGAGCACACACCCGGAGCAGTGGGCAGCCATTTATGCTGCGGCGCCCGGGGAGCAGTTGGGGGTTCGATGCCTTGCTCAAGGACACCTAAGTCGTGGTATTGAAGGTGGAGAGAGAACTGTACATGCACTCCCCCCACCCACAATTCCTGCCGGCCCGGGACTCGAACTCACAACCTTTCGATTGGGAGTCCGACTCTCTAACCATTAGGCCACGACTTCCCCTTATGTTGTAGTAGTAGTAATAATATGATCATCATCATGTGTTTTAAACTAATGTGTTTATAAATCAAACCATTAAGTGTGGACTTAAAGATCTCAGATTGACTTTGATGCAAGCTAAGCTTGATGTTCAGGTCTAACTACTGTAGTTAATATTTGACTATGTTTAAATTTAGGAAATACCTAGTGGCACTGGCACAATAACAAAAAAAGAGGGGAAACAATCACATTCCTGTTTTACCATTCAGTCTCTGTTTGCTAATGGAAATTAAATCAGTTTCTCATTTAAAAAAAAAAAAAAAATAGTATTTTTTATTATTTTATTTTATTTTATTCAGTGACTATATTGTAAGATTTGGAGAAGCAATTCCTTATCAGATCTGTTCATATGATTCCTGACTTGATAATAAAACATATATATATATAATAAACAATAAATGACTAAAAAGATGGCATGGATTACCCTCCTGCACTGATAAGGTGTGTGTCTGTCAGAGTGAATCTGCACACGTCTTCTTGGTGTCCCGAGAACAGGGCCACTCGATTGTTCTTTAACTCTCCCCCCTCAGCTCTCAGATGGTACGCACTGATGTTTGCTGCCTGAGAGAGATACAGCACATCACAGTCCAGCTGTATCCACGGCAACAAGCTGTGGGCGAACGATCAAGGAATGGAAATTACTCCTACACATGTTTTTTCTGCAGCTCAATCTGTATCTTGGGGCTTAAGGTGACGAGGAGGCTAATAAAAAAGCACAATAATGGCTTGTCCATATTGGAAAGGTCAACTACACACCCCAAGTCAGAAGATAAATATCTGAAAATATGAATTTGGGGGTTGGACTATGAAAGTACATCATCTTCCAACTTACTTTTTAATTCCTTTTTCCCTTCTCCCTCTCAGAGTATGGGTTGGGTCACATTATAACCATTTTATTTTACTAGTTTTGGCAATTGTATTTTTGCATCTGTATTTACATTTACATTTACATTTATTCATTTAGCTGACGCTTTTATCCAAAGCGACTTACAATTGCTATATATGTCAGAGGTCGCACGCCTCTGGAGCAACTAGGGGTTAAGTGTCTTGCTCAGGGACACACTGGCGGTTCACAGTGGATTCGAACCCGGGTCTCCCACACCACAGGCATGCGTCTTATCCACTGCGCTAACACCACCCCACCATCTGTATATGGCTAGTAATCTTAAATGACAATTTAAGTTAGTGTTGCTTCCAATTACATCTAAAGTAAATGCAAAATAAATGTGACTGGATTTTAATGGACTAAGGCCTATATATAAAAAATATAAAATAACTTACTTAATTTTCCATTTTAAAAGGACTTCTTTACGACAGACTCCATGGATCCAGTTGTGGGACACCCTCACTCTGTCCTTAAGAGGAATAGAAACACACCTGAAAAAATTTAAGAGTGTTTGAGGTTATTTAAATTTACTTAAGACAACTGGCCAAATAAAGAAACTGTTGTATTTATGTTCCCCATAGAAGAAGACTGAAAGGCCTCTGAAATTATACGCTGCTTCTTTATAGGTTTTCAGAATTTCCTTCCAGCAGACAGTGTAGACTGTTTAGCGGAAATGCACACTACATAAGTGAATTATTATATCATAGATTTAAAAATAAACAGAGCTCTCAACTTATTTGTTTGTGTGTCAATTGCATTAACAATATAGTACACAAATTTAGTAATAATTTTAGCTGGTGTAAGTGAACTTATAATACAATATTTTTGACTTGGCACTTTCCACAAAAAAGACACAGCACAGCATTTGAAACTTAACCTTTTTCAACGTCTCAACAAATGGTCAGTTAAATAAAAGTGTTTAACCTGCAGATGTTGAGCAAAAACCTCAGGTTTTTCTTTTCACTCTCCATTTTTTATGAATTTTCTGTGGGGTTCGAAATCTTAATTTTTTTCATCAAAGTTTGGGGGTAATGTCTAAATCCAATTTAAAACCATGCTTTGTGTAATTTAGCAATTTTACAGCAAAAACATTAAATAATCATAAATTACCCATAGTTTCCATAAATAAAGTGTGTGTGTGTGTGTGTGTGGAATGGTTGAGCTTAGAATTGACAAACAAACTCATAATTACAATTAATATATAAAAAAAGAAAGAAAAGTGCAATGTATAATTATTATTGTTGTTGCTCAATTTCTGCAGTTCTTCCAAAATAATTTTTTTAGGGGTCACAAAGGGTTTCCCCCCAATTTTGGTAATAAGTGGAGCATATCTATATTAGTCTTTAAAAAAAATTAACAATAAAAATTTAACAAAAAATCTAAACCATTATACGAAGCAAAACAGCCTGACTACAATCCTACATTGTATTAATTTGCTAATAGTTATATTACTTGAATAATTTATCACTTGTCTTCAGGCCCCTCTTACATAGATTGCGCCTGTAAACAAAACCCACGTGACTATCAGCGTAAGAACGCAAATGAATCTCAACATACGCTGTTTTTACGTCACGAATGCTATGAATGCCCGTTCCCCTGCGCAGTCTACGTAGTTCTGTTATTCTATGCGTAGGCCGAGAACTATTAGCTAGCAACACAGCTAGTGTATTTTAAAATCCTTACAAATCGATTCCTTGTCGTGTCAAGCCAGTGTTAATAATGTCTTTAGCTATTTTCCTCCAAACAGCGTCTCTGGAGATGAACATGTAGCTTCTCTTGCACGCTTGTGAGAGGCGGCAGAGCGATCTGGGATCCAGGTAGGACAAGACGAGGAAGAGCACATCTTCGGGTAACTGAAAGAGAAACATCGCGGCTTCTTCTCCAGCTCAGCCCCTTTCCCTTTTTTCTTTATCACGCTGTGTCTTCCTCCACTAATATGAAGGGTATTACTGAGAGGACACTCGTCGGTTTGACGCAGGAATACGCAGAAGCCCATGTTTTTCTCAAAGCGTGTAGTCACAGTAAGCGAAGGAAGCCATCACAACCAGTAAAGTCACGTGCTCCACTAGAGTGTCTGACTAGAGCCAGTGAATCCATCCGGTTTTCTGCGGTACCTTTCATTCAGGCTGTATGTATGAACAGACGCTGGTGATTATAATGGTTCTCTCTCTCTATTAATTGTGAAATCAATTAAATACTAGATAAACACTAGATTAACATATGAAAAATAAAAACTTTCTGAAAAGGAAAAAATATCTTCCATCTTTCTTTTCCAAAACCAGTTGCAAGATGCATAATATTTGGGGATGCATATGGCAATAGATTCTAAAGAATTTTGCTAGGCCTAGCCTCTCTCTCTCTCTCTATATATATATACATAATATAATATATATAATAATATATAATATAATAATAATAAAAAAGTTAAGTATGGACTTTTTACCATGCAGAATATAGATGTTCACGAAGAGCATATAACATGTTTCTTATAGTGGTCTTGTCTGTGATGAGCACGATAAGGATTATGATTCCTTGGAAATGTGAGTTTCATTTCTAATGATTTTTCTAATGAACAATGATTTCAAGCTTATGAGATTACTACAATAAAAAAGATTTTAAAAAGAATCTTAAAATGATCAAAATATAATAAGATTAGTCATTAAAATTGTTACTCAAACCTCTCCTTAATACGTTGCATGTACAGAAAAAAACATTGAAAATTAATTGTATTATTAAAGAAGGTAAAAAAAAAATAATGTAGATGCAATTTCATTTATTTAGTAGTCAAAGCCATTTTACACCATTATAAGATTATAAATTGAAGAAGCAAGAAAAACAAAACAAAAAATGTATGGCAATTTAACATGTTTAAAGCGTGTTTTAATGCATACATCAATAAAGGTATTTTTTGAAAGTAATTGCTTTATTTCGTAGATTTGTGAAACTATTTATCAGAACAACCAAAATACATGCAATAAAAGAGGCATTTCACTGTCCAGACACAGAATTGAGGTTAGTTATTATTCGTCTTCTCCTCTCATCTCTTGTGCCTCTATAGACGTTATTTCTGTGAAGACATGCTCAGTTGCTTGTGGAATGCAATTTAGTTCTTTTCTTCCCTCGGCCTGTCCTCCAATCACTTAGCTTGTCCACCCCTCACTCTATGGCACATTCAATTGCCTTGATGTTTTTCTTCTTCTTCCTCTTCTTTTTGTATGGTGAGTGACTTGTAATTGACAGAGGACCCCATCTCATGTAAGCATTCACCGCTTGTCATTCTACAACATGTTTTTTATATTAGTGCCACAATGGGGCTATTTGATCCTAGGTTATGGTATGTGATTGTCAGTAATGCGACTATTTGGTGGCTGCCTTTGTTTGAACCAAAGTGGTGGCCTGACCTCAGTCCATTCAGTGCGGTGACCAAGTTACGCAGACCTCTGTTTCCTTTTACTTTTCCCTATCTCCTTTATGGAGTCACAGATATTACCTCTTTAACAGCCTCATCCTCTTTCTCTCTGTTGCTATAGAAATCATGGTTTACAGACTTCACTGCTATGTTTTGCATATTTTGCTATGAACATTGTGAATTTATTGCTTTAGGTACTAAACTAATGTTCAGAAGTTTGATACTTTTTAATGTTTTAAAAGAATGATCTTATGCTCACCAAGGCTGCATTCATTTAATTAAAAATACAGCAAAAACCATAACACCATTAAATATTATTACCATTTAAAATAACTGTTTTCTATGTTATATTTTAACAAATCTGAACAAGCAGCCATTACTTCAGTCTGACGTGGAGCTCAAGAAACCTTTCTTATTATCATCAGTGTTGAAAGCTTTTGTGTTGTGTATCTTTGCGGAAACTGTAATACATTTTTCAGGAAATACATTTAATGTAATGCATTTTTCTTATTTTATTTTAAATCTAGTTTTTGTAACATTCTAAATATCTTTACTGTCACTTTTGATCAGTTTAATGCATCCTTGCAGAATAAAAGTGTTAATTTCCTTTAAAACCTTTGAAAACAGTATGGTTTCCTCAAGAATGAAAATTCTGTCATTATTTTTTTTCATTCTAATGTCATTCCAAATGATTTGTAAGTCTCAGGTGCTATAATGCAACAGAACAACAAAACTGGAGTTATATTCATTGAAATATTTTTGTCTGATACATTCATAAGAGATGTTTAAGTCAGTTTGAAGCAGTCTTTTGAGTTGAATCTTTTCAGTGAATCTGTTAAACCTGTTAAAAACATTCCCAGTGATTCATTCACAACTTGGACTGATCCGGTTCTTGAGTTGAAGTCACTGACTCACTGATTCAGTCACAGCAATTCTCAAGTTAACAGCTCACTGGAGGGGAAGATTATCAGTTAATAATGACTTACATTTGTGTCTGTTTCTCATACAAAGCCATTGTATGACTTGGAATATGGTGCATTAGTCATGCAGACTGCTATAATGGTGCTTTTTCCCCTTTAGAGGCTCGACAGATAAAATAAAATAAACAATTATTAATAATGACATCATTTACATAATTGTGCAAACAGTTCCTGTAGTTGAAACATGTTGTTCTTCAAGTTATTAACCTTCAGGTATCAATTCAGGTATCTGAATAACTGTGTCCCAGATACTGGAAGTTCTACAAAAAATCATTTATGGTTGGCTTTCCAGCTCAATTGTCATGACTGAAAGGAGATGAAGAAGGAGGGGGAATCTTCCCTTTTGATCTTTTTAGAGGGGTGCAGGGTGCTCTGTGTGGCTGGCAAACACATTTAGCCTGTAATTGTTCAGATCATTCAGACAATCAGCTTTAGCAATGCATGGGCAAACAAAAGATTGCAGCTCCAATTGGAAAAGGCAACAGTTTCTCCATATGTCCCATATACAAACAGTCAAATTGTCATGTCCCATCTTCTCTTTGAACAATGTTTGCATGTCATTTATAACTTCGTGATTGGCTGCTGGCTCTAGGAATACAGCCAATATAGTGTTGCTATTCTTGTTATATTAACTTAAATTTCCATCTCATACATTGTTGCATTAATGAAACCATACTGCTCCTCTCTTTTCTGTGAATCGGTGTGTCAATAATTCAGCAGATTTACTACAATAAGTTCAGACTTTTAGTATAGACATTTAATGGCTTGCTCACTGTAGAGACTACAGATGTCGTATGGGTGCTAGAAAGAGCACTCAAGGTGGACTTGCATTATTTCAACCCATGTTTCCTCCATTTAGCTCCAATTTGCAGGAAGGGTTTTATTACCAGGGTTAGGCAGAATGTGAAGTAAAGGCAGCTTAGAGGTCTGGGTCATCCCATTCTCTCACCCCTGCCATTCTGCCAGTTCAGCAGGGGGGCTTGTACAAGTCTAAATTGCTCCCTAAGCAAATTAGGAAGGTAGCCCTGTTTGTTTATCAGGGGTTAAGGATGACGGTTGCAGCTCAATAAAATGGATGAAAGCAGTTTTGCGTCCTCTCTTTCTCAGTGGAATTGCTCTTCATTTGCATGGCATCACAAGCTGCACAGAAGGTGCGATTTTTCCCACAACCTGCTGGATCCCCTGGGTTTCTTACAACTTTATGGTCATGGAGACAGAAACTGAGACCTGATAAAGAAGAATAATAGTGGCAAATTATTAAGGTCTGTTAATCAATAGCAGATGTCATCAATGTGAAAAAAACGAGAGTCAATTGGTGGTACCGGTGGTTCATTTATTTCATAACACTATCACCAAACTTAAAGCTTGGGGGACATCAAACAAGTGCATGAAATCTTTTTGTTTGACATAAAATGTCTGGGTGTATTTTAGATCCAGTTCCTGGTCACCAGTTAGTTCGTTTTTTTTTTTTCATTTTATTCACATTTTTTATTCACTTCTTTGCTTACATTGTCCTGTGGTGTAACAAATACATTTTTCAAATAGAAATATTACAAATATTTGTTTAAAATTGTTTTATTCTAAATTGTTTGTGTAGAAATTTTCACTCAGAAATTGCTAATAAATTTCACAAACTATGACAGCTAGTAACACACTGAAATAAACATGCCATTTTGAAGTAGGAAAACATAAATAAATAGTATTTTCTGGTAAAGCGTGCTACAGTTAACTTTGAAAATGAATATGGTTGAATTATGTTTTCCTAATCGCTTTTTAAAAATCATGAAATAAAATCTCTCAAATCTCTAAAAACTTAAATCTATTTAAATTAACATTGCCCTTCTTTGTTTGTCAGTTTTAGATTTAAAACGTGTACGGTTTGTCTCCTAATTAGTTTATTTTGAAATGTCAATAAGCTTTTTTTCCTTTATTGATTACCATCCATTGAACTGGATTACACTGTTGGTCCATCATAGCTGAATGGAAATAAACCGGCATACAAGAAAGTCAAAGAAACATTCTGAAGCTCTGGTCTTTCTAGGGGTTTGACCTCTGCACCCTGGCTGAGCTACTAGCATAACATGAGGCCGAACACATGGCGTATTGCACCATAAAAACAATGCCAGCCTTCGCTAATGTACCTGCATAACACGTTTTTCAATGATGCATGAGATGTGTCAAGCCAACACTAATTAGAGGATGATTTTTGGCTGAATGGGTTAGAATTTTATGATGCAATTAATTTAATTAAAAAGGGATTGGAAAATGTCTATTTTTTTGCCCTCTCTGCTCATAATTTACATAGCATAACTGCAGTAATGCATGTCTCAGGCTGAAAGGAGTCATTAATAATCTTCCTCATCACAGACAACAGCAAGATAGTGATCTCATTTTCTCACTATACGCTGTCCTCTGATGTTGGCTTTTTGCTCCTTGGAACCCTGTCCACAAACACACAGCACCCCTGCCTGAACAACATAGATACCCCTCCAATCAGATTAAGCTACAGGGAGTTAAAGGTCTGAGATTAAATAAAAACACCTGAGCGAGGGTGAGGAGACGGGCCAGGGAGTAGTGTGTCCGGTTCAACCAGAGAAGAAACCAAACAGTGTAGCCCCCCTGGAGAGACAGTCCTACTGAGCTGTTGACCTGAGCTGAGCCATTCCAAACATTCTGGGGGGAGAGACCCAGTATCTCCATCTCACTCTGTAATGGTCTCTAACCAGAAGGGTTATGCAAACAATGGTGGTATTTATTATGATGCTATTGCATAATGACAAGTTGTTTCATTCAAAACAGCACTGGCCTAATTTTCTATGGACAAGGCCTTTGGAACGTCTAGAACGCTTCTGAAAAGACCCTTTGGCAATTTTAACTATGTATAGAAGCCTTTTATACACTTATTTCATGTGTTATTTAAAGGGATAGTCACCCAAAAATGAAATGATGCCATTATTTACTCAGCATTGTGTAATTTAAAACCTGTATGGCTTTATTTTTTCTGTGGAAAACAAAAAGAAGATATTTAGAAAAATGTCAAAATAATCAGTCCATGGATGTTTTCCACAAAGATTTTTTTTTAAAGATATCTTCTTGTATGTTCCACAGAACAAAGAAAGGTTGGGAACGACATTAGCATTTTTTTTTTTTTTGAATTTACAGTTTTGGAAAAGAGCATATTAAGACAGAACATATTAGACAAAAGACGTCAGTATCCTAAGGTAAATTTATTACAGGTTTTTAAATAAATATTTCCATCATTAAAATTATTTTACACATCCTCAAATAAAAATATATTTATATTTGTATAAAAAAAAACAGACAAATAAAATGCAACAAAGAACAAAAGCTTTTCCTACAGTCAGTACAATGCATTTATACACCTTGGAATTTACAGTTTGAACCACGGTAGGAAACCTGCGATAATTAAAATCTAGCTGCCACCTTAAATATGTATTTAAAGCTCTGTTTGCTTTAACCGTGTTTATCTCCAGAGAGTTCCAGAATCAAGAACCAGAGAGGTTACTGAGAGATGAGCTGGGTATCTTATCGCTTGGTGGTCGAGAGGTGCCCCGGCTGCCTGTGTAACCGAATACAGCCTTGTGTCGTCAGTGCATTCTCTCAGGCCCTTCAAGTCCCCTTGAGCAGCAGTACGAAGAGATATAATTTACTCTAAAACCATCAAAATCAAATGAAACCAAAGCAGATCAAGAGAGGATAGACGGATGAAGTCCACATACTACTAAAATGTCAGCACTTAACACGTCCGGTGCTTCCCTTTTCTATACTCTTACACAGGTCAGTACTAAAAGTCAGGGGTACAAAAATAGATCTCTTTTTTTTTCTTGAGATGTTTTTTTTTCTTCTTTTTTTTGTTATTTCTGAAAATTCATAAAAAACTAAAGGTTAGGTATATTGTTGCTCAGTACAAAAAAGAATGTTTGTAGGAGTCCACAAGAGGAGTCTGTTCATTGTTTGAGAAAGTCTCTCGCTCTCTGTCCTCTCCTTTTCTCCGGCTTCACTCTTCAGCGCTCTCCTGAGTAGCGGGTGCGTTTAGTCCGTCTGTTGAAAGGGTAGTTGATGAAATCAAAGGGTTTGTGCTCTGCGATTTGGTGTCCCTTGGGCAGTCTCTTCATGAAGTGGACTTCCCGCTGGTGTTGCCTGGTTTTGGAGCCCTTGCGGGGTCTGCCTTTACGTGTGAAGGCCATGTACCAGCCTTCATACTTCACATTCTGTAGAGCTGTGTAGTTGTTCTCCAGGACTATCTCTGTGAAAATGCAGTCTTTCCCCTGACCATTTCTCTGTGAGAACAAGATAAAGACAAACTTTTAGCTCCTGATTAGTGGGAAATATGAATCTTATCGAAAAGTATGTTGGAAATGTCTGCTCCAGTTTACATAGGGCTTCCCCACACGCACACAGCATATGCTTAAGTCATTACGATCCCAGATCAAGAGGGAGAAATGACAGCAGAGGCCAATGACTTGAAGCCAATGATGCGCACTCATCCTCTGAGAAAAATAGTTCTTCTACTGTTCATTATATAGGCATAAACCGTGTTATGTTGAATCCAGAAGGTATTATGGTAATATTTTACTTTCTCCAGGACATTGATCAATATAAACACTATATGGTATAGCTAGTTTTGCTTTTATTATAGGCATCGCATCATTGTAGGTTCATAACACCAGGACCATTAAACGATATCCGGCCAGTAAATGCAAATGGGGTAAGGAGCCAAACCTTTCTCCAGCCTCTTAACAAAATGGCCTGTTAAAAATCTCAAATCCAAAACACTTGCATCCCAACCAATAAAAAACAACAACAGAAAAAACCCTCTCGTGCAGGCTGTCGTTGGGCGGCCAATATGTCAGATAGCATAAGATCAGGGGTGCCAAGCAGATGGTCCACCTGGCAGGGTGCTGCAAGGTGGGGGACGAACCTCCATCCCACTTTATTACCATTCACAGCAAGGAGAAGGCACAAATCCACAAGAGTAGCCAGCTAAAAAAGGAAGAAAGATCCCATTCTTCACACTCGATTTTACCCACTATAACCAAGAAACGTCTGGTGCCCACTATAAGATAAAAATCTAACTCTTGTTTGATTATTTGAATGATCTCCCTAATAATCATAAAATCAGGGACATCCACAAGCAACTGAATGCTGAAACAAATACATGACTATATGAGTAATGTTACTGAATTTCAAATGTATCTGATCTTTCTCTTTTTATTCTCATTCATCCAAACCTTTCAATCCTAACAGAAAAGTGACTGAAACATATGCTGTGTGTTTATAACAGAATATGTAAACTGAGCACTATTATCAGTGACAAAATTATTATTTAATGACTTTTTCCTCATACCTTGCCAATCAGTTTCCCTCTTCTGTTCATACAGATGTAGAATCCCGTTTCAGCTCCTTTAATTCGAACTCGACTCCCAAATGTGTCCGTCTCCACTATGAGTTTGGCTGGAAAAAAGAAAGAAGATTTTTTTTATTTTCATTAGATGCCGTGACTTGGAAAATCCAAATTACGATCAGTCAATCAATGGTAAAATTTCATGAGTAAACACACGTGCACAAATGCACACCGGCATAAATATGTGAACTCTAATGGGACTACTCTTTAGGATTTATGTAAGCTTAAATTCTAGTGGAACGATAAAAACATGTGCACTTCAATTCTTCTGGAAGGAACCAAAGGCTTCCTGGAAGGATGATTTTCAACTTTTTACCTTTTATGTAAGTACATAAACAATATGTGAATATTTATCACGTCATCCATGTACTAAAAAATAAACAAAGAACATTTTTCAAGTATTTGAGTTAAATTCACCACTTAAAAAATACAAATATACAATAATACTTTTAAAAATCGCCTTTTTTTCATTATTAAATGTACAATAACAGTTCAGGTGTATTATAAAAAAATTAAGGCAGTGTTCGCAGGGAAACTGAATTTCCATGATGGATATTCTCCATGCCAAGAATTAGCACTTGCAGCCGTTCTCTGATTCAGCCCCCGTATTCTGAGTGATCGTAAAGAGTTACGGTTCAAATGGAGGGGGTCAGATAACCTGCTGGTGAAGAGCCTAACCACAAGCCCAGAGCAGGAGCCAGGCACTGGCCCGAACTAACAGCCCTGCTGTCCCTACAACATGCTCAGGTGACATCGATGTCACCAAAACCATGCAGAGCTAGAGCCAGGTTTCCAAAAATACCACAACAGAGCTGGTAATTATTGGGTTTGCATGTGGAGAAACCACGTAAGTGAGAGCTACAAATAACAGAGATCTGATTTAGGTAAAGTAACAAATATCTGATTTAGGTAAAGTAACAAATTAAATATGTAAGCAAAATGTTTATCTGTGTGAAATTTTAAGTGAGGAGCTTTTACAATATTTTATAAATTATCATATTAAACAAAAAATAATAAAACACTTAATCATTGATGTATGATTTTATAAAACCAAACATACACATTAATGTTAAAATATACTTAAAACAGTTAGATTTAGGCTCTATGAGATCTGTCATCAGGACCGAATGACCATGGAAAGCAAAAATGAGGGTCAGAATTCGGCTAGACATATTTTCATCCTGAGCTGGTCGGGAGAGGAGGGGAGCGAGCGTTCTTCAGGAAATGTTCAGAAGGTTGAAGTAAGATGAGTTCTAATGGCTCTTCCAGACTCGCATGTCTCTTGAGACACACCTTCAGCAATCTAGAATCCATTTAACATTTTTTGCACTGCACTGCTTTTTTAACTTCACCAACTGACCAGATGCCCAATTATTCAAATGCAGTGTACCATAGATATCCACAAAATAAAGAAACATAAATACAGAACCAGTTAGACCCAGAAGTGGCATTTACAGCCTGATATCATCTTTAGTTCACAAAGACCTTTTCATTCTAGTTCTTCAGAAATCATCTATGTAGCTGTGCTTTAGACACTTCAAAATCTATTAGAACCTACAATGATATGGATTTTTGATCTCTAAAGAACAATATAGTGAACTCAAAGCCCCATGCAGCTAAATTATATATATATATAGAACCATAGCCTATTAAACATGTTCTTCAATGTGTTTAGCAAAATATTTACATGCAAAACGCATTCTAAATTATTCATCAAGCGTCACAGAAGGTTTTATGGTTTGTGTAAACAGATTAAATGATTTTGTGCATGATAAAAAATGAGATGCTCTTACCATGAGCGTCACCATCCTCGGCCATGGCGTTGATATTCTTGTTGGCCAGAACTTGCACGTGCTTGCCACTGGTTCGACTGTAAAGCTGGTAGGTCCGGATTAGTCTACGGCTGACCCGGTCCGTCACCTTACTTTGCTCACTCACATGCTGTGTAAAATTAGGCGGGGACTGAATGGTTACCTGTCAGAAATTAAATACCATATAATCAATATCTGCACAAACTGCTTCATAATGCGTTCATAGGGGCCTATAAATTATACCGCGCTCCGATATAATAATTTAAAATAGGCCAAATGCAATCGGAAAGAGAAACGGATGCGTATTCATTTTTAATTTGGGATTTGAAATGCGCTATTAGGAAAACTGTTGTTTGTGGCTTAAAAGAAATTACATTTCAAAGCCAAACTGTCCTAAACGCTTAAGTCGAGCCCTTTATGTTATTATGTCCCCACGACTTGTTTCATCACTGACTCAAGGCTGGCATACTTTCACGCGCTCATGCCCACGCGCCTGTGCCAGTATGTTAGTGTTACCTGCCAGGTTACGGCGCCCACTGTGATACCCATCTGATAAGAACATCCTCTCCCATCGCATCCTATACCTTTTTGTGCCTTTTAATTTAACGGCTATCTACATGCATTTCTATGCAAAACAACTGTATATTTAAATAGAACATAAATCTTAATTTAGGAGCGCGCGCACTCTGTAGCTATATTATTTAGGCTTACTATGAACTTGATATATTAGAGTAATAGTGCTTTACAGTTTCTCTAACAACATGTGTAGGTAAATGAAAATAAGAGGGATTAAAAAAATAGCAGTTAAAAGCATATTTAAAGATGTTGCACATACCTGAGCATAGTAGCAAAGAGCAAAGAGGTGAAGGAATCTGCAAGAAGAGAGAAAATCTCACATTAGACTCTGAAAGCGAAGCTGTTAATGTGTGAAAACAAATAATAAAGGAAATATACTTACAGATAACTCAATCGTGATGGTATGAGCCTCATGTTGCTGGAATGGAAGGGCCTCACAGAAGAAAAAAATGTGTGTAGCCTTATTTAAAAGTAAGTAGCCTTATAAAAAAAAATCAGGTTTTCCCGTTTAAATGTATAAAGTCCTGCGCTGGTATCCAAACTGTGACTCGCAACATATGATGAACTGATGAACTGGCAAATTACGAGATCTGCTGCTCAGAGGCAGAAAAATGTCCAGGATTTTTTTCAGACTGACACCGGTGACAAGTATAAGCACTTACTGGATTTCCTTCATAAGAACGAGAATAACAAATAAGTGCACTTAACGCAAAACTCACAGCATGTAAACGATTTACTTTTCAAGTTTTAGCGAAAAAGCTTCTGATGCACCTAATCATAGAGACTCGAGTCCCGTGCTCCATGAAGGTGAGGAGCGCTGCAGAAATAGATCCTTTGACGTTTGATCCAGTCTGACTCCTGCGTGAATGTCAGTCAGAGGAGGAAGGACAGTGCATCTGATGAGCTTCCTTCAAGAAGCAGTGCAGCTGGACTCTCTTATCCCCTCCTCTTCTTCCATTGCCAGTATGTCTCCAATGTCAACCCCGCTCGCGCTGACACCCCTGGTTAAAATGGTAGGGTTGTTCCCGGAGGAACAAGCCCCCTTTTTCAATAGAACAAAAGCAGGGGGGTCTCACCCAAACCCCCGTCCCGAACCCATTTTTAAATATGCCTTCACCTGAGTCCATAAGCACTAGGAGGAGTTTAGAGGAGCGCGCTTTCATATGCTCGGTTAATAATAAAACGTCAAGTTATTTACAACCATTCATTTAGGACTTTACTGAACAAGCTATAACAAATAAAACATATATATAAACAACAACATAATAATAAAAATAAATATTCTCATCCAAACCTACAATAATCAAACATCAAGTAGCTAAAATTTGTGAATTCTGATTTCAAAACTGAAACCGAGGCTATTGTGCAAGGCAGTAGAACTGGTTTGCCACTGACTTGTGTATTGCAAAAGGAAAGTGTGAGACATATTAAAAGGATTACAGACTTCTCAGAAGAAAAATTCCTAAAACATCAGAAGGATAACACAGGTGTGAAGTTTCCCATTTCTCGTCAAGCACTGACAATGCACTTTAAACTCACATAAAAGTCTGCAAGAATCTGTAATTAAATGAAGAGTTTGGTTCCAAAACGCTATAAATCCAAAATTGTTAAATTGAGAAAAAAGGCATTTTCTTTCCCAAAAGACTGTTTGTATGAAAACTGTTATTTTCTGTTTCAAACTGTAATATATCATTATGAGTTTGTAATAACGTAAAAAAATCAAATCCATATTTTGATTTTAAACATTTATTAAACAAAGACATTTTTTTTTCTCCAAAATGCAATATATCCATAACACGTTTTTCCCCAAAATGCTACAAATCCATTTCATCAACAAAAACTCACTTTCTGTATGAAATTGAGCAAAGACATAACAATAAATAACAAGGAAAGGCTGTCTATACATATGACAAACCCCAAAACTTGAACAACATCACTTATATTAAGCCATTAAACCAATTTTTAAAAGTACATTCATCTCGCTGCCTTTTTCAGATTGCATTCATTTCAGTCTGATATTAATGCTGTTAATAGCAACATTTCAAATTCATCCTGAACTCATATGTAACATTAGAGCAAAATTTTGTTTCTGAACCTTCGTGAGATGATCCTTGGAGAGCAAGTAGTAATCGTTCGTGACCTCCCTCTCCTTCTGTGCATCTTCAATTGCCACCTTGGGACGTCTTCGCTGTACCCGTTTTACTGTTATCAGGCGTAAAATTGCTTGGTCTTGTTCGGCCTTCGTGGTATGACAGTAGAGAGTGTCGAAGTTTTTTATAAGATCGTCAGCTGTCAGTTTGTCGGCATGACAAAAGTTTTTTGATTCACTGTGAGAACAAGCAATCGCCGGTATTTTGCCACCGCCTGAGTTTCTGACTCTCTTTCTGACTTCCCTTTCGTGGTTGTCTTTTGACGGCTTCCGCTTCTTTCCCACAGACGACACGACCACTGGCTCCTCAATACCATCAAAGTTATTCATTTTATTACCTATATAAAAACTTAAAAGTCTGAGGCGAGTGTTTACCGGCGTCTACTGACAGGGTGCCGCCATGACAGTTTGCGTCATGGAATGGTGCGCGGTGATTGGTAGAAGGGAACTGTAGGGCTTTGCGGAAAAACAGGACTGGCGTTTGTCTCTGTTTGAGAAAAAAGGGAAGAAACAGGGCAGCGAAACACGGCGGATATCGCGTTTTGTTAAAAACTGATTATCGAACTTTGAATAGAGAGTCAATGGGGAGCTTGTTTTGGCGGTAACTCGTTTTTTTCAAAATTGGCGTTTATCGCGTTTTGGAACCAAACTCTTCAAATGGCATAGGCTCTGATATGTTATTTCATGTTAGGCTACATTATATTATAAATCAGGCATAGTCTAATACTTAATTACAACTGATCTGAAATGTAATTTAAATGCATTTAATGTGTACTAAATATATAGGCTACTTCAAATTATAGTCTAAATAAAAAAATCAGTAGCAAACAATTAGTAAAGCAAAAAAAAAAAAAAGGCAAGTCAATCAATCTATTTCTAATCTGGACCAATTAAACGTCAAAATAAATCAGCCCCACCCTCCATTATGTTACTTTTCAAAACCCGACATCAGGGTTCATTCTGATGGCCCACCATCACTCAAGAGAGGTCGCCCCTTAATCGCAGGTTTTTAAACGGTTAAATGCCTTATTGCCCACGCCCGTCAAATGAAATGTTGAAGATGAAAGGGTCAATATCTACAAGTGAAACTTATTTCATCAGCAATTACTTAAAATGTCACCAAAAATGCCATAATCGTAATAATTATTTTTTTTGCGCGTGCTGTCACCACAAACACCCCCTCTTTATGTGAATACTAAATGCACTACGAGAATCTCTACTAAGCACTAATATGAGGAATATGAGCTGTGGAATATCCCATGCAACAACACTTTGTTCCACCAGAGGGCGAAACTCAAAACTGCTGCAGGTGTAAAGTACAATCTACAGCCTATATATTCATAAATTAAGGTCGGAAGTAAAAATTGTAAACTAACGTTTTATGTATTTCTATATTTGTTTCCAGATGTATTTGCTTTTTAGTTATTATTTCAAATATTTAAAGTGTGTTTTAGAAATATTTTGAAGAAAAATTGATTAGCGTACTTCAATGAATTCAAACAGAAAATGTAAAACTGTTGTTTTCTATTAGTCTTAAAAGTAGTCAAGTTAATAAGGAAAAAGCAATACTCTTTGTATTTGACTTTAATTTACACAGTTTAGAGATTAATAATGGATTTTTAAACTAATTTGTGGCAGATAAATAATGCACTATTACTATTTGAAAGTTAGAGTTACATATGTTAAAACAAAATGTTACAACACAACAGTTCTCCCTATTCTAAATGACTAATGAGATTCAATAAGGGATTCTAATTATATTTATGTAAATCATATTAAAGTGGTCATATGATGCGATTTCAAGTTTTCCTTTCTCTTTGGAGTGTTTCAAGTTGTTCATGCATAGATAAGATCCCTAAAGTTGCAAAGACTAAAGTCTCAAACTCAAAGAGATATTCTCTATCAAAATTAAGACTTGTCCACGCCCCCTTAAATAGCACGTTTAAACATGCCCCCACATGTCTACATCATTGTGTGGGAAGATTTGCTTAACGCAGCCCAAATGTTCACGCAAAGAAAGCAGGCATAACTTTGATTCTCGCTGTTGCCGCCGGCGCCATGTTGTGGAGACGCTGTTTCGTTGTGAAAGCGAAAATACTTTGTTTTGCTTTTCCAAAAGAGGACACAATTAGAAATTAGTGATTAAGTTGTTCTACACTGTTCCAGAAGAGTTCAACCCAAATATTTAGTGTGCAGCACATTTTATGGAGGACTGTTTCCTGATCCTTGGAGAGAGGACTACATTACCGGCTGTTCTGACTTGCTGTAAGTACGTTTACATTTTGAAAGAATATGCCACTGACAATTCAAATGCAAGTTTTAAGCAGTGTAGAGTAGCACTTGTTTGTTGTTCTCCGATCGCAACTGCAAACATGGTTTTATGTTCACGCGGCACGATGCAACGGAAAAGACAGTATAAATCATTATAATCCGTAATTATGTCCCCACTGGATGCAACAAATGTCTCGTTTGTGATGGGTGTTACTGTTTTTGTCTTGTTACGCCAGCGTTCTGACCAGGACACGCATCACAGTATAGTTATAGCATTTCGGCCAATCACAATACACTGGATAGCTGGCCAATCAGTGCACACCTCGCCTTTCAGACCGATGAGCTTTGTAAAAAATGATGCACTAAAAAAAGTGGAGCATAGAGGAGAAACAATATGTACAGTATGTGGAAAATAATGTGTTTTTTTAACCTTAAACCGCATAAACACATTTCATTACACCAAATACACAAAACAATGTTCTTTTTAGCAACATCATATGACACCTTTAAACATACCTTAGAATAAATAGACAAACAGCAAAATGTTGTTCCATAAACGATGCATTTATTTGACAATCTCTAATGTCTTATTAGAACAAATATAGCCTTATGTCACATGTGCATGTCCATTTTGCCAATCAACAATTCTCTGAAGTTTTGTTTTCATGTTAATTTGTGAGCAATTGTGATGAGCAATTGATCTGTGCAGTAGAATTCAAATACCCGGTGATATCTCTGCTTTTAAAGGAAATACTTCCTCAAGCTTTCTTCTGGTACTTTCTTGGGACATGACATGTTTTCGTTCTTTCTTTTTTGTATACATTGGGCTTGGTGTTTAAGTGGCGTGATATTAATGGAGCATTGAAAAGTCAACCATCTCATTGCATGGCTCAGTACTTCAGCATAGCCTGAGGCAGAACTGGGCTCCTGGTTAACTTTGTGTCTAACTGTCTGTTGCTCATTGCCTAATCAACTGCAGGATGACTAATCTGCAGATGAGCTGCTGTCAACCTGCTGCACACGTTTGCACAAAAACATAAACACCTGAATACACAAGAACAAAGCTGAAGGAGAAAAAATTAACATTTGCAGAAGGATTTACAATAAATATCTCATAATATCTCTCTTTAGTGTAACATGGATTTCATTTGAGACTTTTCAATGCAGTAATCACTATTAAACAAGCACAAGATAATGCTAATTCATTCTAAATTGGATTTAAATGTCCCTAATGCAATGCTTCTGCCAACAATTTGGTCGATAGCTATCTTCTGGTTTTAAATATTCAATGGAAATTGCAGTTTTGATTAGTTTTATATGACCAAACATTTCTAAAAGTGATTCAGCCCTTAAAAATGTATCTCTTTTGATGGATTGGATCTGTAAAGAGAGAAAGAAAAGAGAGAAAGGCAGATATGTGGAGGATGGAATGGCGCTCCTGGAAAGCACATAGCTCTCCAGAAGTGTTGACAACCATGTCTGATGTGGGCAAGGTGCCAGAGTGGAATTACTGGAATAACTGACATTTTTTCAGACCTGATGGCAGTCGTACATTCTTTTCTGTCATTGTTACTTGTGTATTTCCACGCATTAAATGCATTTTTTAAACACTGAGAAAATAAGTAAAAAGAAATATAGAAGTATAAAGAGAATAGTAAAGTTAGGAAATATAGTGATAGGGATAGTTCACACTGAAAGTGAAGTGAAGTGACATTCAGCCAAGTATGGTGACCCATACTCAGAATTTGTGCTCTGCATTTAACCCATCCGAAATGCACACACACAGAGCAGTGAACACACACACACACTGTGAGCACACACCCGGAGCAGTGGGCAGCCATTTATGCTGCGGCGCCCAAGGAGCAGTTGGGGGTTCGATGCCTTGCTCAAGGGCACCTAAGTCATGGTATTGAGGGTGGAGAGAGAACTGTAAATGCACTCCCCCCACCCACAATTCCTGCCGGCCCGGGACTCGAACTCACAACCTTTCGATTGGGAGTCCGACTCTCTAACCATTAGGCCACGACTTCCCTTCAGAAAATTCAGAAAATTCAGAAAATTATATCATTATTTACTCACCCTCATGTTGTTCCAAACCTGTATGACTTTCTTCATTCCATGGAATATAAAACATTATATTTTGAGAAATCACTCTGTTTTTTTCTTTAATACATATTTATACATTTCATTGTAAAATTTTAAACTAATCAAAAATATAGTTTTTTCCCCCTGTCTTTTAAGTGTTTCTTTTTTAATTTGAGGGGTGACATTAATAGTTCACGTTTTTTATTAACTTGCAGTATTTTTAATTCTACAAATAGATATAGTCTTTTTTTCTTTATAATTTGTTGATAATGTTTATTATATATATATATATACACACACACAGTCACACACACACACACATATATATATTTTTATGTATATCTTTTTTTATTTTGTTACATGTTCTGTGTATAACATTTTCACAATATTGCATGTGAAAACAATCATGCCGATAAAATACTTTTAAATTAGAATTGAATGAGAGAGAAAAAATGAGAGCACTGGGGGTCTGGGAGACAGAGAACAAGTGTCAGAGCTTTAGTTAAGTAGAAAAAAATGATAATAAGTCGAAGAAGGAGGGAAAGAAAAAGCTAAGAAGAGAGAGGGAGAAGAGCAGGGGGCTGGGCTAGAGGACCCCTGCGGTGGTTGGGATGACTGTCGATGCTCCTGGGGTTAAGAGGAGGGCAGGCAGGCCCTGTGCCTGGCTGCAGGGAGTAGGCTGCCTGCTGGGTGCCTCTGGGGCCTGATGGCTCTTCCAGAGGGCCCAGAGAAAAGTGCAGGAGGGGCAGAGTGGTGGATGAGAGACTCCCTGTACTGGAACCCCGCGCTTGTCAATCCACATCATTGATGACGCCTGTCTCGCCTCAGCCCTCGCCACGGTAACGCACGACAGCCCTGCTTACATTTAAGATTCATCACAGAGCAGGCCAAGAAACCCAGCAAGACAAAACACACCCCAGGGAAGAACACTCATTTAAGTACCAATACCACTCAGCGGTGATTGAGAGGTGGCAGCATTGTTCTCACTTTTAAAGTGTCCTTTCAGAGGGACTCAGGGTGATGGACAGGCGTCACAGCAACACACACTGGCAGAGCAAACCCAGAATGAGGGACATGTTAATTGGAGGGAGGGAAGGAAATGGATAAGCAAACACACTAATGGTGAGGAACATCGACAGCAAAGCCACAGATTAGTTCAGTATGCAAAGAATGTAATTGGCCCAACACCAGCTAATGATCTCCAAAGAGTAATGTCATAGTGATCGCATGCGACACAGGCCATCACATATGTTTGGATTTGTGTCGATGGGTTCGAACTGCACAAGGTGGGTCAAAGCGCAAATACGCAATCACCCCCCCCCCCCCCGACATATATCCATGGCTCATTATCTTATCATACCACCATGAAGGCTCTTTAAACAGTCCTGCTGAAAAGGGAGGAGAAGTCTATATGTCATATGATTGATGCAAAAACAAATCATGAATTATGTAACATTTGTGTAACTTTTAATGAGATTAAAACTTGTTGAGCAAAATCACAAGTTATTTAGAACTCAACCAAAGCTGCACTAGAATCCAAAAAGGTCAAACTGAACCGGGTGTGATTTTGTTTTTTTAAACAGAAGCATTAATTATCTAATATTCCATATACTAATGCAATTCCATTTAAATATTCAATGAAGAGGTTCTTCATTCTTCATATCAATTTGAATGTTTTAATGTCTCTTAGGCTCATCAAGGATGCATTTATTTGATCAAAAATACAGAAAAAACTAATATAGTGAAATATTATTTGCAATTTTAAATAACAGTTTTCTGTTTTAATAGACTACTCAACATTTAAAGTGGATAAAAACCTTTCATCAAAGTTGTCCTTAAACCTAAAGCGTTCTTGTCTTAGGAGAACTTTGATTAACTGTTTTGATCCACTTCAGATGTTGACTACTATATATCTTGAAATACCTTTTTGAAGATATATCCATATGGAAGAAAGAATTTCACTGGCATCTGCTTATGAAAATCTCTACCTACACATACTACAGCAGTTTATTCCCATACTTACAGTCTGTGGTTGTTTCACAGTCCCGTTGAGTTTGACCTGATATAAGTCTTTTCTCATTGAACATATGTTACTAATACAAATTCCATATGAGCATTCTGAAAAATATGGTATCAACATCTAGCACTCTGCCCACTCATACTGATCGTGTGCCAGCTGTTTGTATTGAGGCACATAAGGTCTGATCTGCTGCCTGGATTGAGCAAAATAATATTTTACCTTTTGAATTTCTCCAACGTCTGCTTCTTTCTTTGCATGTCACTTTAAATGTTTGGTGTGTGCGTGGCAGAGCTGTACCGTGGGGTGGTGTGGGGTCCTGGGGCTCGTGTCTGGGGTGATTGGAGGTTGGCGGCTGCACTCAGATCCATCAGCCACGCTGAGCTGCAGGCAGCCTTGGGTCCTGGGTGGTAACTTAAAGAGCCGCGTCACGCCTTGTTTAAGAGACTGGGTTGGTAAAGAGGTGAAGGTCAACAGTCATCCAAAAACCAGGTTTGGGTTGTCACTGGACACACCACACACATGCAGACTGGCCTCCCAGATCACGACCGAAGAAAAGCTGTTGCACATTTTACTCCCTGGATAGTAATAGATGAACACAAACAGAACTTTTAGACATGATTTTCAGAGAATGAAAAATAAGTTAGATAAATACATTACTGTTCAACGTTTGGGGTTGGTAAGATTTTATAATGTTTTTGGAAAAAGTCTCTTGAATTGATTCCTGTAATGGCAAAACTGTCAGCAGCCATTACTAGCCTACTCCAGTTCTTCAGAAATCATACTAATAAGTTGTTTTTGTGTTTAGAAAACATTTCTTATTTTTAACAGTGAATAGGCCACATTTGAAACACATCTACCAAATATATTCCTAGTTATTCCTCCTTTCACCTTAAGTCATGTGACTGAATTACCATCAGACCAGTATCATCACATAAGTGTTCTTCTTCTGATTCTCTCAAATTCATGGGATGGAAATGCTGCTTTATCCTTAAACTGCTTTTGTGATATCACAATTGTTCACCATTTTCAACTTCGTCAGAAACAGTTAATACCATTGACTGCAGTTCTGTTTATAAAACACACATCAACCTACCTTTTTTTATTTTTACAGTTTAAGGATGAGTTATAAAATTTAACTACTTTTATAACCTAAATCATTGATTCGGCTGCTTTGATCACAGTCATGCAGAGCAAAGCTGTGCTTCCCATTGTTACTGTTTCATTATTTTTCACACGCCTGGTGCTGGTGTCTGGCCTCCATTTATGAGAAAGTAACGTTGGACTCATGCCAAACATTGCCCTGCTCCCAGCATATTTATGTGTTCCATCTACCATCCATTCCCCCTGCCCTCCTCACCGACTGCTTTTTACATCTTTGTTCTGCTATTACAATACATGACCAGCACACACACACACACACACACACACACACACACACACACACACACACACACACACACACACACACACACACACACACACACAACATAGAGGCTGGAGGGTCACTGCTGCTTGACATTAGCTGAGAGAAGTGACTGAATGTCTGAAATGGATAAATTTATGGCGGCATAACTGCTCAGGCTTAAGCTAGACATAAAACGATACACGCTGCCACAGGAGAGCGAGGATTCAGGAAGGCTGTTCAGGCACAGCCAACAGCCGCTCCTTCTGTCGGCGAAGAGAGGTAAAAGCGTGGGAAATTGTTCCTGGCTGGCTGGCAAATGCCATTGCAGAGCCTTGCGTGGGTTTAAAGCCACAGAGTGATGGAAGTTTTTCACTTTTCCAAATGTATTTTAGGCTAGCACAGGCCTCCAATATGAGGTAGTGCTGGAGGCATTTCATTGATTAAAATCACAAATGTGTCTGAAGAGATTCAGTTTATCGCTTGCTCTGTAACTGTTCTAAAAGTCTGGTTAGAAACCTGGTTAGAAATATGTTTGGGCTCAACAATTAAAGTGTAGAGCAGACTTTTTGCGTGTAGACTTTTGACTCTGACTGCAGACTAAATCAGTCTTTTTGTTGCCGTATTGTTAAAGCTGTCACCAGCTACCACAGCATAAAGTACAGCACAATGAAACAGAGGAACCGTGTAAGTTTTGAATGCAGAATGACAGTGTGGCCTGCCTGTGTGGTTTGCCGAGTTTGTCGGTAAGATCCGGTGAAGGGGCGGCGGCTGTGATCGTGGACATCCGGAAGGAAACTTGGTCATGATGTTTGGGATTTCAGTTCCGTAGCTTTTTCCGGGTTTTAACTCCAGAGGACAGTTACAGAGTGTTTTTGGATCAGGAATCATTTGTTGACCACAAACAGGATTCTTAGTGGAATCCATCACTTAAAACGGCATCAAAGAATGCTGAAAGGGAGAGATGGACAAACCTCAGTAAGTTTTATCAGCAAACATTCTTCTTGAATGTTTAATAAGCAGGACTCCAGACTGAACAAATTTCAACAAAATACAACTTCTGGCCAGATTTACAGTCTGAAGAAGTTGAGGCTAGTTGCAGAAAGTCAGAGCTCGTCTGCAGATCTGAGTTGACAGATTTAATAATAATAAAAAATCATGTAGTTTATGATGGTCACAGATTCTGTTTTTTTAGCTTCAGACTTTGATTCAATCCATTCGAAGGATTTCCAATTTAAGGCTGGAATACACTACACAATTTTTGCCCAGGTTTGTAGTCTGGAGAAGTTGAGGCTAGTTGTCTTAGGCCAGAGCTGGTCTGCAGATTTGAGTTGATAGATTTAATAGAAAATCGCATAATGTATGATGGTCACAGACTCAGATTTTTTTTTTTTTTAGCTTCAGACCATTACTCCATCTAGCTGGAAGATATCAAACATATTTGATACTTTCAGATGATTTTAGAACACATAGTTTGTTTTCATTTGATATGCTTTTCCTAGCAACAAGTAGCATATTTCTACGTGAGTTTGTTGTGATGGGAATTACTTTAAAGTCTATTAGTGTAAGATCCTCAGTCGTTTAGTTTATCCTGGCCAGGTTTTTCCTCTGTGTCTACTACAAAGTCAGTGAGTGTATGATGCTAAGTGTTTTAAATCGTTAAAAGGTCGATTCTACTCCAGCCTTAAGATGCAAAGTTTTTCCTCTATGACTGTTTGCAAAGTCAGTACATTTGATGCCTAATGTTTTCAGATCTGTTCAGAGTGTAGTGTATTCCAGCCGTAACAGTATTAGCCTACTGTGATATTTCTCAAAGTCGAATAATGTGTGATTCTATACATCACCCACATTACAGTATAGGCTACTACATTTTATTCAATTGTATCTCACCAGTAAATTAATAATAACATAATGTTAATAATAATATTTTAAACTTTTGAAAAGAAAACGATGCTAGTTCATTTCGCATCGGTCCAATGACCGTTGTGATGTAGCTAATCGAGTGAGACAGTTACTCACGAGGGAGTTCGAGACTTTAGTAAAACATTTTTGTCTTATTCATTAAAGAACCGTTTCTTTAAAGTCATTTGTTTGCCAACTCGATATCACGGTTCATGGGTGTGTTCAATGTTGCTTGTAGAAATCAGTGATGCGCGCTCTAAGGCCGTAACTGATGAAGCCGCATACGTAACTACGGTAAGTTTTAACGACTGTCGACAATGGTGACTCGGCGCAAATTCCAAACTTACCGCGCTCTTCAAGGGCTCTGCGAGAAGGGAATGCTACTTGTTCTTCTACTTCGTTCCAAACGTAAATGAGCAAATGAATCACTTTACCAACTTCTCTACACGTGGATAGTGAAACGATTCCTCCTATGGGTCACTTCGATGAAGTAGGCTACATTTACCGCGTATGATCCTGTGATCGTGGTCATCTTCGGCGATTCATTGAGGTGGAAAACTGAGGTAATTTATTTTATATTTTACTGGGCTATAAAACTATTTAAACACAAATGGAAAATATTTCTTACGTACTTTCATGTTTGTTTTAAGTATGCACATCCATTAGCCTATAAATTGTTATATTTGATGCCAAAGTTTTATTTGTTTAGGCTACATTATGGATAAAATGAGCAGCAATGACATACTTTCCTCTGGCTCTGACAAAATTGAATTTTCTGTAAATTTCAACAGATTACCTTGAACAAATGGTAAGACTATACATTGAAAAATGACATGTCCTTGAGAACATCTGAACACAAGATCATGGTAGAATGGTATTTATTGTCCTCTTGGCTCTCTTTTCTTTGAACTGTTACATGGCTGCAATCTCTTGAGCGAAATGTGATTTACAGTCTTGTAAACGCAACTCCGTGGATTTCTGCAGAACCGCAATGCTTGTAATTCATAAGTTCCCTTGTGTGTTTGTTTATGAAATATTTGTCAAATTTGAAGTCTGCAAATGCAGATACCTCTTTTGTTATTTGGATGTCTTCCCTTACAATCGTTATTGCTCTTTCCTCTTTTTTTCACTTTCTTTCTTTACAATCAAAACATCTCAACTTCTTTATCTTTTTAAACACCCATGTTATGCCACCCTAATTACCTGCTCTTTATTTTTCTGTTCCTCCAACCGTCTGTTTGTCCGTCACGGCCTCTCTTTCTCTCCCTGTCATACATCAATGCATTTAACAGCCGTTCTGCTGGGCTATTAAAAAATCTTGTCTTTTTAAGTGAGGACAGGGTTAGGGTGAGGGTGACTACTGCAGAATGAGAAAGAGAGGGAAAAGGCAGGGGCAAAGAAGAAAGAGATTTCAGTGGCCCACAGGGAATCCGACTCATCTCTCAATCTTCTCTGCCCAGGATGACAGAGTGAGAGAGAGAGAGAGATTCCCTTATGCTGGATCATGTTTCCGCCGGAGGCCTCTTCTCATAGTGTCTTGTCTGACACACTCTTCATCTCATATCTGGAAAGTTTAACATACACAGATAAAGGCAGAGAAATACAGACTGTCCACAATACACAAACCATAATACACAAGAAGAGATATGGCTGTGTTTTCTTAAGACTATAAACACCATGGTCGATAACAGATCCAGGATCGTACCGTGGCAGATCTTTTCAAAATTCTTGAAAGCTTTTTAGCAAAATACCTATTGCAGGGGATATAAAGGGGCACAACGTAAATTTCTTAAAACATAAATAAGCGAGAATGATGACATATACTCAACACATGCCCACTAAAGTTAATTTTCTGCCTGAGATTGTTTCACTTTGTGAAAAGCATTCAACGTAAAATGGATTTTGAGATCATGATATTTTGGGATTTTTTTCTGTTGTTAGCATGTATGCAATCTTATATAATCTTATAATACATGTTAGCATGTAAGCAATCTTATATAATGCCAGATATTAAACTTTTGTATACATTTACATATATTAATACATATAAAATAAACAAAAATAAAATGTATGTAAATAAAAACATTTGAAATGTAATTATATAAAATAATTTTGAATATAAAGCCATTATTGTAATCATTTTAAATAATTTATAATTAACATCATTATTAATTAAGAATAGTATAAGCTATGTTTATAAATGATATTAATAAAATTAATAATTTAATATATTTTTAAATAAAACTCTTAACTGAATCAGGAAAATGAAGATGTCTTTGGCTTGATGGTGACTCGCTTGATTCTAACTGGTGTCTACAGACATTCAAATCAACAGTTAGAAATTAATAATACTTGCATAGCTAAATTAAATGTACACACGGCTGCAGTAGATACATTTGAATGAGCTGATTTGCCATCCCATATTCATAAAACAACTTCATAGTTGATGAATAGTCACTTGTCTCTGTCAAAAATGTAAAGAGAGACAAGGGTAATAGGACATCAGATTAGGCCACTAAAATAAAATTAATGTGGAAAACAACCAGGAGTGATCAGCCGTAAGCAAGAAGGACAGAAAGAGTGGGAAGCAGAGTTAGGGCAGACTCAAAGAATGAACAGATTGAAAAAGCAGAGAAGGTGCAAATCTTGCTGAAAGGGGAGGCAAAGTTTAAAGGAGAAAATGGCATGTAGAGAGTGCTGGTGTTTATATAGTCCTCTTCAAAGGATGTCATAATTATTTTTCCATACATAGTATGTCAGGCCGATATGCACATTTGAATTGTTTGCATTTGATCATCACTGGATACAGTATGTAATTCACAGTGTGCCCATTTTCAGAAGCCGATAAAAGAACACATTTGTGGCCACTTTGACAAATGTCCATCTAGTAGCCACCAAAACACATATCTGCTTTTGCATCTGGAGCTAAAATCTAGAAATAATCATAAAGCGACTGTGCTCGGGTCTGCAAAAGTGTGCACAGATGAGAGAATGGCCAAATTCTCTCATGCCATTTCAAGTCATAAGTCAGGTTAACATAACACCACGTGCAACTAACGCCAGATAACACAAATGTTTCGGCTGTAAAACCTCCAGTGTATATAGGCTGTTCTGGGGTCAGTCTCACACAAGCATGGGGATCCCCTGCCACCCTCACGCCTTCCTTGACCCCATAACCTCTGCTGTCCCTCTGCAGCTGTAAAACCACACTACAGCATCATTAGCATGGAAACAAGATGTTACCTATACAGACAACCTGGGGAACCAATTAGACACCATGCAGTCCTTGCTCAGAATAAATCCACTGGACTCTGCCTTAAGCGCTAAAATAATATGTGATCATGTTTTGAGCAAGCTGAGAATTTTGGTAACTTAAAACAGACTTGCTACCACCTACAAGAATATCTAAATAAGACCATACGAACTCCCATGTAAAATAACAGTGGCAATAGAATTTCAAGCTAGTACAATTCACTAAACAGTGACTGTTGTTGTACTTATTATTATAGCTTGTTGTTGTTATTTGCTATGCTTTGTGACAAATGGTCTTTAAGTGGACTCCCTATAGCAGTCAGCTGGTTGCACTCTTGTACATACGGCACAATGAGATCTGAATAAACGAGGAAAAGGATGTGAAGGGTCTCTAACAACAGATTACAGGCACTACATAGTCAGTGAACACCGAGGAGCTCTTATCTCCCGAGCAGCCATAGTTTGTGTGATAAAGCTGGATATGATGCGTGTTCAATTAGGCCCAATTAAGTGATATGCCTAACTAGCTCATTCATGGAGGCCAGAGATCAAGTGCTGCTGGATTGCCAACTGAACAGAGGGCTTGTTAAATTCAACAAGGACTTGTTAAATGCGTCAACACAACCCTTGATGAATGAGAACTGCTACTTTATGCTTCAGTACCTTTGTGTTCTGTTTAATTTAAGTATTTTTAAGTGTAGTTGCTGAGTAGTTATTGTATATGTATATTTGCTCATGCACACATGTACATACACACACACACACACACACACACACACACACACACACACACACACACACACACACACACACACACACACACACCATATGCTATTAATACACAGCTTATTCTCTTTAAATTGTTTTAATATATTTTTTCAAAGTTTTTTTTAAATTGATGTTAGCATATGAATGCTGAAGATTATCAAACTGATAATTAACTACAAATACATAAAAACAAACTAGAAAATGCTTTTCTTTATCAGCTTTTTTTTAAAATTAGCAATATATTTAGTAATCAGTATTTATCAAAAATTTAATTTCAAGTAGATAATGAAGAAATATTTTTTTCTTTTGTTTATATACAATGCATATATATTTTCAAGTGGTAGAGTATTGCGTTAACAGCACAAGGTTGTGGGTTCGATTCCCAGGGAACACAAGTTAGGTAAAAACTGTTAGTCTGAATGCACTGTAAGTCGCTTCGGAAAAAAGCGTCTGCTAAATGCATACATTTAATTTAAATTTAACTTAAATAATTGCTTCACTAATAACTATATATATTTACTATTTATTATAATATTTGTTTACACTTTATTTTAAGGTGTCCCTGTTACAGTGTAATTATACATTTACTAAGTAATATTCATGAACTAAACGTACTTACTATATGGTTAGGATAGGGTTACTTATGTAATTATGCAAAAAAAAATTATATTGAAAAATAATAAGCGTGAGAAATACACATTGTTTTCTATGCAAAATTCTATTTTATTAATCTAATTTGAAAACCTAAGTAAACCAAGCAGTTTTTAGTAGCCTACCATCAGAAATGCACCTAGAAAGAAGGAAAATGCAAGACACTAGAAGCACAGCACTGGGAACGACACAGCATTCCACAAGCATTCCCTCTCTCTCTCTCACCCTTCATATGTCAATCAGTCTTGTTATCTTCCTGGTCTCACCCCTGTGCCTGCCTGCTTTCCCGTTCGTGGCCGTCGATGTGTTAATCACCCTGCTCTGCTGACAGAGGGTCCCAGATATTTTGACGTCCTGATAACCCCGTTCAGGACCTCCATGTCCTTTTCTCCTTTTCTCTCTCACATTGCCCTGTCTCTGGATCTCAAAGCTTTCTCCCTTTGCCACCTCCACCCCCAACCAAAACACTCTGAGACCTTCTTATCAAAGCCCCCAGAAATAGACACCAGAGGTCAATGAGAATCTTTGCTGCCACTTACTTTGCGGCCACCTCTGAGAAACAGGGCCATGTTGTCGCCACAAATATATTGTTGATATTTGTATGGATGTCTATCTCAGAAGCAGTGGCAAAAATACATCAGTAATTAGTACACAATTATAATATTAACTACCTCTGAGATAATAAATAAATAAACATAAATATATATATATATACAGTACAGACCAAAAGTTTGGACACACCTTCTCATCCAAAGAGTTTTCTTTATTTTCATGACTATGAAAATTGTAGAGTCACACTGAAGGCATCAAAACTATGAATTAACACATATATATGGAATTATATACATAACAAAAAAGTGTGAAACAACTGAAAATATGTCATATTCTAGGTTCTTCAAAGTAGCCACCTTTTGCTTTGATTACTGCTTTGCACACTCTTGGCATTCTCTTGATGAGCTTCAAGAGGTAGTCACCTGAAATGCTCTTCCAACAGTCTTGAAGGAGTTCCCCGAGAGATGCTTAGCACTTGTTGGCCCTTTTGCCTTCTGTCTGCGGTCCAGCTCACCCCTAAACCATCTCGATTGGGTTCAGGTCCGGTGACTGTGGAGGCCAGGTCATCTGGTCATGAAAATAAAGAAAACTCTTCGAATGAGAAGGTGTGTCCAAACTTTTGGTCTGTACTAATATATATATATATATATATATATATATATATATATATATGTGTGTGTGTGTGTGTGTGTGTGTGTGTGTTTATTGGATATATATTTTGGATATGTATGGACTATTTTTTTCAAAAAACAAAAAACAAAAGCTATAAAACCTGGTCAAACATGAATAAAGATCCTGCTGAAACAGTTTTTCCAAAAACAGAGCAATAGTTGATGAAATTCTAAATTTTTGTGCTTGTCTGCTTTCACTATGTGAAATATGAGCAAACCATTACATACAGGTCTAATTACACAGCCATAGTGTATAAAAAGACTTAATTGACAGGAAATAGATGTGGATTATACCGGGAAGCATCACTGAATGAGACTCTTTAAAGTTGATGTATTGGCAGTGGCAAGATGGAGGAGGGAACTGGGAGGGAGGGGGCCGACTGAAATAAGAACTGTTTTGGCGAGCAGTTGATACATTTGATACGGGACTCACTGGATCCTCGACACGAGCTGTCAATGTGCTAGCAGGGGAGCCTAATCAATCACTGGCCTTCTATCTGGCCTGGCTGTCCCCCGGAGCCTGGGGATGCCCTGTTTGTGTTGAACGAGGCCTGTAGAATCGAGGGCTGTGCTGTTACAGTAACCCTGCCACCCCCCTCCCCAGCTCCCACGCTTCTTTCGGCAGCCGGGTAAGGTGTAGTAGAGCGAGTCCTGGCCTCCATTCTCCTGTGTTTGTGTATGTCACTCATGTCACTTCAGAGTCGCTTTCCGACCCGGTATGGCTGAGCAAAACGTCTGATGTCTGCACTGTCAACGCGGCGGTTCACTGCACTAAGTTTAGCCTCTCTACTGGAGTGTTGTTGTTAAGTGGGGTGAGATGTTGATGTACTGGTATGCATGAGCTGAATTCCTCTTAATTCATTGGAGTAAGTATATAATGGTGTATTTGCTGCTAGTTCTCGTGCTCTGTGTGAATGATGCAAGGGTCCCGGTCCCACAGCTGTGAATCAGAGTGGTAGGTGGCTTTGGAAAAGCTTTAGGGATGGAGAGTCCCGGCAGCCCGCCGGCAATTGTTTAACACCCGCAGAATGAATATGTAAAGTGCAGCTAGCTCATAAATACAACATGAAAAGGCTCCTGCTGGGTATAAAGACATGTTATTAGCCTGACTTTGAAAAAGACAACTGGGAGTATTACAATGAGACTGTATATTCTTTGGGGACATGTCCTTGGCCACACAATGGGGACAGATCATTAAATTAAGGAGAGGAAAGAAGTGATAATTTGGTAGATTGTTAAGTTCAAATATGGGTGAAATAATGTTTTCCATCTACTACTGGGTTGTTTTGACTGGCTGAACAGAGAGATCAGTGTGAAACGCCAGCCTCATCTGCTGTTTGGGGGTCGGAAAGAGCCTAAGGGCCATTTCAATAGCTTAAAAAGCATTATCAGGTTGATCCTGAGAACTGATTATAAACAACATTTCAATTTGATGACATGCTTTAAATTGTCTCCATGAAAAAAGGTCTTATTCTCTAATTAGAATGAAGGAATTACATATGTTTTATATATTCCATGACTGGTGTATACACTATAAAGATAGACTCCTGATTTATTTTATTGTATTTTTCTACTGTACACTACAAAGTTTGTGGTCAGTACCTTTTTTAAAACCCAAATTAATACTTTCATTCAGAAAGCATACATTAAATTGATGAAAAGGAACATTTAAAAACATTTACATGAATGCTGTTCTTTTTTTATTAGAGAATCCTAAATTCTGTATTGTGGTTTCCATAAAAATTTTAAGCAGCCAATCTTTCAACATTGATAATAATAAGAAATGTTTCTCAAGCACCAAATCTGCATATTAAAATAAATCCTGAAGGATCATGTGACTCTGAAGACTGGAGTAATGATTGTTGAAAATGTAGTTTTGCCATAAATTATGTCTATTAAAATAGAAAACAGTCATTCTAAATTGGAATAATATTTCACAATATTACTGTTTTTTTTATCATGTTAGTGCAGCCTTTGTGAACAAAAGTCTTACCCATAAACAGCTTTGACTGCATGACAAGCAACAATACAATTACATTTCTGAAAATATTTTTAATTTACATTTATTATTTCACACATAATTTATAGGGCTCTCTGGTCCCGAAACAGTAAACCAGTCAATCTCAACAGAATATGAGGGGTTGTTTCTCTTTATTCCTCTCCCTTTGTCAGCTGTGTCCAAACTTGGAATGATTAAAATGATTTAGATGAACAAAAAGAAGGAGAACCGGCAATTCTGTGGTCTTTTTTATTCTGGGATTGCATTCCTAGCTTGCTCCAGATGTAGAACGGTGGATATTATTTCCACATGAAAGCCACTGTCACAACTGTCCTAAAGACAACCTGCCTCGTGCCTTTCAAGTGTTGAATGTCCAAAATAAATGATTTTGACAAATTGTTTGGAGGTTCATCTGACATGTTGAGGATGATAAACATCTGGAACTCACAGTCAAAAATATGTCCTCCACACCCCTTTACGGCTTACCGAAGTGTGACTTCAGCACGCTGTTGCCGACACTCATATCAAACAAGTTTCACACACTTTATTATTTTTATGCTCTACAAGTATATAGATCTATAAGGTGGGACATTAAACAAGTTGAGCAGCTGCCAAGCTTCCCAGGTGGAAGTTGTAGGCATTGTGCATGTGAAAATGGATTTTTCGAAAATACTTAACTACTTTTTTCTTAAGCGCGGCTCCCTGTGGTGCATATTACTCTATGTGTGGGACTGATTTACAGAGATGTTTGTAAGTCTAGCTAAGTGTGTGTTTCTGTTAATACAGTCACTTTCTAGGGACTTAAACGAAGTCTGGGTGGTGAACAGAACAGCAACAGCTTTCCCAGCCATTCACTTAATTCCCAAAAAAGTCATCCTATAATGTGCTATGTAGTGAGAAGTACTCACTGTGACACGTACACCCACAAACACACACGTACTTATCCAGCAGATGATGTCCCTCTTAACACAAGCCATTCATCGTCACACAATTAGGGCATTTTTTCTACACCTGCTGCACTGGGAATGCCCGTTTGCCTGTGTTAATTAGAGCCAGACTTCACTGCTCCTCTCTGAGAACATGTTCAGAGTTGCAATCCTGACCACCACAGTGTACCCACTTATCACTGCCACTTACTCGTGATTGTGCATCTAATGCCTCAGGAGGGAAATAATCACAGCAGACTCTTGATTGGCCAAAAACAATGATGTTTTAAAGGGATAGTTCACCCCAAAAAAAAAAAAATCTGCATCATTTCAACGACATGAGAGTGAGTAAACAATGACAGAAGTTGGATATTTGAGTGTAATTGACATCAAAACTTGTATTAGGTATTAGTATAACCTGTATAAACATTTTTTGTCCGTCCAATGTTGTTTTGGAATGAAAGTTTGTCGCTTTCATTGTAGGGCAAAACCTTTGAAACAAAGACAGTCATACTAGTTTGGAATGATGTGAGGGTAAATTATAACAGAATTTTCATCTTTGGCTGAACTGACGTCAAAACCTGTATGAAGTTATTTGTGTGTGTTTGTTTTTTTTTTGTCTATACAGTGTTGTCTTGGACCCCATTGACTTTCATTGTGCAGGCAAAAACTGTTGAAAATGAGAAAAAAAAGTCATATACCTTTGGAATGACATGAGGGTGAATAAACAATGACAGAAGTTTTACATTTGAGTGAACTGATGTCAAATCCTGTATCAATTTATTTCTATTATATGGAACACAAAAGAAGATAATCTTTTTTTTTTTGTCCACGCAGTGTTGTTTTAGACCCCGCTTTCATTGTAGGGGCAAAACTGTTGAAACAAATACAGTCATACAGGTTTGGAATGACGTGAAGGTGAGTAAACAATGACTGAAATTTATTGGGTAAACTGTCCTTTTAATACTTAATGTGGCTCTCCATGTGTGTTGGAGAGTCTTTGAGGTAATACGAAAGTGTTTTTGTCCTGATTTTGATTAGATGACCTGCACCGTTAAAGGTTAAAGCACTAGCCTTCAAGAACACTTAATAACTCCTGGCTGGTTACAGCTTCTCATTGTTTTCACTTTAAAGAGCTGTAAAGTGCCACCTATGGGTTGAAAGAAATTCCCTGTCTGACAGAGAAAGAATCCAGCTCACACTCACTGACTACAGGCCACAATGCAAACTGGGAAATTGTGCTTATTGTCATTCGTAGAGGGCAGACATTCAAGGCTCTTTTCTCTTCGGCTATACTCCGCCATTACAGGTAGTTGCGACCTATCAATGCTTGTTGAATTTTAGGCCCACTACACAAAAAGAATAGAAGCACAATGACTTCAAATAAGTTTCTAGGTAAACTCCCTTTAGAGCCATATAAAAGACTACTCAGACACATGTACCTTGCGTATTCTAGCTGTGTATTGGCTTATTGTTTTGACATTGTAAATTAGGACAGTAAAATGCGAATGAATAAGGTTGGGCATCACTGTTTTTTTCATGACCCCTCAGAGAAAGCTAACGCTTCACAAGAATTCTGTAATATTGCCATTTGCCAGTAAAGTCAAGAAGTAAGATATAAGAAGTAAAAAGTAAAATTATGATAGAAAGCTAACAGCAAATTCTACAACTTTTGCTAGAATTTTAAGGTGCTATGAGCATGAAACCAAGGACACTGATCACTGAGAGAGTAAAAAATTGGTGATGAGTTTGAGCTTTTTTTCTTAATTATTAATTAGGTTAGTATTTGACTGCTTTACCGATAGGCTATGTTCAGAATAGCTAAATACCTATTCATTGTATATTTGAAATATGTAGGCTATATAATATGCGGTATGCAAATTAAATTTATGCATGGCTATATTGGGAATAGCATGCTAGCATAATACTATTTCTAACAAATAAAAATATGGCAAAATTTGTATGTAGTATACTATTCTGAATATAGTGCATGGAGTATCTACTACATTCGTCAGTTTCTAGAATACAAATTACATACAGTTATGTGAAATAATGTATCACACAATGCAATTCACATGATTTCACCTTCCATTATGTAACAAATGAACTGGAAGTAATATCTGCCCTTGACTCATTGTATGATCTGCCAGGAGTTAAGAAAGTTTAAAAAAATGGAATAGAAATCCAAAATAGTTATTTCTGAAATAATTATGATTATTAATGAAAATTATAACTTTTACAGCACTCACTGTATTAAACATGCAATGAGATCAGTTCATGGATCAACAATATAGCATACTACTGATTGAAATGTTTGTAACAGCATACTGTGTATGGTTTAATATACTAAGTAGTATTAATAACCAAACAGTATTATGTTAAAATTTCATTTCTATCCGTGTCCCAATGTGCATACTATCCACCCTATCTGCCCTAAATAGCATTAAAACATTACTAATATCACATTGGATTTAGGATGCATAGCATGCACATTGGGACTCGGGCAAACAGTCTGATTTCCAGGGATAGAAACATTTGACCTTTGACCTCCCTTTAGTTTAAAGAGTGTTCCCTGAGCTCCCTCTAGTGACCAGTTGGGAACGACACAACAAGAAAAAAAATCATATTCACAATAATAAATTAAATGTTAATCACTGCAGTTTGAGACAACTGTCTCCCTATTCAAAAAGAAACATTAACACATCATTAGAAGACCAGCAAACGCAGACACAAAAACCAAACAGACTGAATGAAGTGTCAAGCTCTTACTTAATCTGAAACGTGTGACAACTTTGGATTTAGATTCTTTGTTAAAAGTAACAAGTGGTGTTTTGCTCCATAAATGATCAGTAAGCTAATAATGCTGTGAAAGCATGCACTTTACAATACATACAAAGCAAATGAAAACAGAGAGGCATGTTAGGGTGTTTCCACTTTGTCAATCCTTTACAGAACCATGAAATGAAATCAAGACCAAGATAAAACTAGAAATGTTAATGCTTCCAAGATGTGACTGATAGCATTGCTAATAAGTTTCTGAGTTTGTAATACACAACAGATGACCAAACACCAAAGAAACCGGTTTATTTCTTTAGATCTGGATCACTACAGGATCAAAACAAAGGCAAAGCTTTCTCAGGTAAAAGGCAAAATAAATGCCATCTAAGAAACCAGTCTCAAATGTATATTCAAATTATCTTTCAAACATGTCTGGTTTCCTGCAGATGTGAATGCATATTTTACATCAAGAAAACACATGCATATGTATTTCCAACTTAAGAACTGTCTCTAGGAGAAATACTCAAGATATTATGGGTATCCCGGCTAAAGACCTGGTGTTCCTCACACTGATTTGAGAGTTGTCAGTGAGCTGTTTAAGAGACTTAGCAGTTAAGTAGCAGGAACGTGTAATATTTGACAGCTATCCGCTGGCATGTTGACAAAAAGAATGGTGGAGGATTGAGTTTTAAAACATGCAAATGAACAAGAGAGACAGAGAAAAAGGAATGTGACACTCTGTGTTGATGTTCATGGAGTTTCTGTAATTTTACATATTCATTAGTTGCATATTCATCACTATTAGGCCTACTATTTGCTAATATTTGATTTCTGGGAATTAAACGCACCAACCTTAATTCATTGTGTCACTGTGGTCGTGCTTAAAAATGACATTTCAAACTCTGCTTTTTAGGCAACATATTTTCTTTATTAAATTAAATAACACTTTCTTCAGAAAATGTAAAAATCAAGTTATTTTTTTAACTGATTAACTGAGGCAATTCTTTACTAGTACTTTTATGAGTTAGTTTTTGTTGGGGAAGAAGATTTTTACATTCTTTATATTTATAAATAATGAGGTTTAAAAAAAAAGATCTTTGCTATGTTTGTCTTTGATTTTAACCAATCATAAATAAATAATTAAGAATAGTGTCTGGTAAATACTTAAGGCAAATATTTAAGAATTCAATAAAATAATTTAATAATGAAACCTCGTTTTGACATTAGTTGCACACAAAATGAAATGAAATTTATACTAAAATGAAATATATATATTTAGAAATATAATAAATAAAAGAAACAAGGTTGGAGCTAATCACAGTCATTTGATCAACACAAACTAGCTTTAATTAGAAACAGCATCTTTAATATAAGCAGCCTTTGTATATAATATGTTCACAGTACAATCAGATCTTTGCGACAGTACGATGTCCTTGATTTTAACCAATCATACCTAAAGTTCAGTTAAAAAAATGACTCCCAATATTTAGTAGTCCACTGTAATGCATCAACATGCAATTTTAATGTTATAAATATTATAGCTCTAAAGTGTACTATAGCTCTATCAGTTTATAATTAATTTATTGATCTACATCTCATCTCTATAGAGGACAAAACAGTAGCTCTAGGTTATCTCTTTAGTGCCCAACTGAAGTAATAACACTTTGGTGTTGTCATTGAGATCAGACTCTAGGTGGCACACCAGACAGCCTTTGTGCTCCATTTCCCCCCGAAGACTTACACACTTTTGCTGGGACTGCAATTAAGAGTTGTGCTGCCCATGTATTGTTGTTTTGCATATGCATATGAGTGCATATGTGCATTTGCAACACGTTTTGTTTCCTTATTATTAGTCCTGTAATATTCAAGCAACAGCAACTACTGAATTTGCAATAAATCGAACACAGAAATCCTTACGTTTTCCATCTTTCAAACGACCTTCTCCCATTTCCTATTCCTACGTGACTAATGAATCAACATACAGATACATCCTCACATAATAATGCATAAAGACAGGTGCAGGGTACACAAATACATTTTCACACACTCATATGAGCAAACATGCAAAAACGCTCACAAAGATACTCAGAAAGCAGCTCTTCTAGCTCCTTGTCTATAAATACCCTATCCTCAGTGATGTCTGTCATGGTCTGTAACCTTGGCTTCTCCACTAGTGCATTGATTTATGGTGGGGCTAGATTGAACCAACCTTGCATTTGGTCTCAAGCAGTATAAGTAATGGGTCATCAGCGCCGAAACTGGCAGCCATCTTAGGGAGGGCTCGTCTGTTGCGCATGTCTCTATTTCTCAGTGTAGCCTCTACCCCGGGCATTTCCAAATGGACATGAGTGGCCCCCTGCTTTTGTGGTCATCATATAGAGAGGGTGAAATGAAGGCTTAACTGCAGTAAGGATCAGGCTGCGGTCAGCGGTAGCTCGCTTTAATTTCATGCCTAATTTCTCCCTGTGCTCAAAGAATTGATCTCTCTCCTCTGTCTCCCTAACCTCGGCCTGGCTGTCGGGAGCTCCAGCCGGACGGGGGCGAGGTTGGGGCCAGACTGTAGCCATCCATCACACACCTCCCTAGCCCTGGATTCACAGCTCTGCTCTGAGCAGAGCCCAAGTGATGAAAGCGAAGCCACAAAATGAGCTTATTAGATCATCATAAACTCAACAGGCCAGATTCATCAAACAAGCGCATGTTGCTCAGCGAAATTCATTCTCTCGACTCGGAATGAATCACAAACCAGAATTTCCTGATAAACATTTGCATGCAAAACACTTGAGCCTTATTTGACTCAAAATACTTGAGGCATATTTGACATACTCACAGATGAAAGGGTAAATGTTTATGTGGAGTATTTCTGTGGTTTCTTGTAGCTTTGTTGCATAGCTGCTAACATGTGCTAGCAACACCAAGGTCATGGGTTGAATCCCAGGGAAGGCGTACACTATACAGTATATAAAGTACATTTATTCACAAGTTCACTCGCTTGTAAATTCAAGTCACTTTTCATAAAAACATTTGCAGCTTTACAGCTTTTTTTTTTTTTTTACGAAACTTTTTTTTCGAAACTTTTTTTTACGAAAAAATAAAATAAAATACTAAAAAATCTAAACCCAATTTGTTTTTTTGGATCAATAACACATAAGGTTTACTTCAAAATGCAACTGCAATTTACCAATAAAATAAATTAAACAAAATTTAAGTATATCATATAAAATGTACAAAAAATATTTAATAAATAAAAAGACAAGGTTGAAGCTAACAACAACCATGCCTTTAAAAAAAAGGTTCAATTTAAAAATATAAATGCAATTACTAAAATCTATAATAGAATTAAATAAAACAAAGTACAATCAAATATAAAATAAAGACAAATATATATTTAAAAGTTAAGGTTTGAGCCAATCAAAATTATTTTTCAAAATCACAACAAAACCCTAGGTTTAATACAATAAAAGCAAACACTTAAAGTAAAACGGCAGTGGAAATATTGGTTGGTCACAACCCCCTTTTCATGTCACTAAGATCTGAAGGTTCTGTCAAAATGACAAAATGGTTCCCCTCTGGCTGCACAGCTCAGATGAAAACTACAAGCTTGGCACAATAAAACCTCCTATATCATTCAATGAATCCTCAGGTCACAGAGGAGCCATGGAGGCTTCTCTAGAGAGTGAGCTGATGGACAGTGCCTTCTTTTATAGGTCAGTCTACAATTTTCAGATGGCAGGCTTCCAGAGGATCTGATGCTGTCATCGGCACAGACGTGACCTAATTACAAATGTTCAAATCGACGATAATCAAACACAGGCCTATCAATTTTGAAGTCAACCTAATGTGATTGCGAAAGGATCTTTTTAGAAGGTGGGCGACCCTCTTTGCTTAACCACCATGGTGTCGTTCACCACCTAATCTTCAAGAAGTCCTTGAGGAGCATAACAAGCATTCAGTGGTAATGAAATCAGTGGGCACACAGACATCAGTGAAGAATGACGTACTCGGAGCCCACCACTGACACACAGTCAATCCTTATTTACTTAATTGCATGGCAAGCGGCTCACATGGAGCTATTTGTCTCTCTGTCTGTCCCACTGTTTGTCAGGACGTTTCATCACTGGCTGGGTTTGCGTCTCTGCTCCCATCTGTGCCCGTCTGTATGCGGGAACTGGCATTGAGACAGTGCTCCCCACCACCGGCAGCGCAGTCTGCATCCCCATCTTCCAGCCATAAATCCTGAAATAACGGAATGCAAGAGCATTCGCTCCAGACTGCGCTGCCACGAGTGAGAGAGAAAGCAGGCGTAGCAGCTGAAGAGAGAGAGAGGAAAGAAAGAGTAAAAGAACAAGAGAACGCCTTTGGCTTCTCAGATCCAATTAGTCGGTCGTGTGTAGTCGCTTCTCTCTCCCTCCTTCTCCTCGCCATCTTAATTGGAAGCCGGAGAGACCAGTCGAAATCGCATTAACAGAGGTCCTGACAGAGAGGACCATCAATCTTTTTTTATTACGGTGTAATGGGGGTTCTTGGGAGCCGCAATTCGATTTGTCACTGGCCTCGTTCGCTGATAACAGGCATTTGTCATCACTTTCCCTCGCCTTAATGTTATCATCTCGGGCTTGACAGCTGCCTCCATCCAGGGAGTCCCAGCG